>NC_142741.1:15519412-15569412 GCF_051943395.1 Hippocampus bargibanti
ACATCAAGGCTAATCTCATGTGAGGACCATCCATTGGCACAAATGGACAGAATAACATCACGTCCAGTGTTTCATGATATTCCAGTTGATTTTGTTGCATCCCAGACTGGTCGCCAGATTTGTCATCAATTCTTCTTGTGCAACTTCATTTCAAGGGTCAATCGTTGAAGTTCAAGTCTGTCTGGCATTGTGTTTGTGAATGTTTGTGTGTGTGTGTGTGTGTGTGTGTGTGTGTGTGTGTGTGTGTGTGTGTGTGTGTGTGTGTGTGTGTGTGTGTGTGTGTGTGTGTGTGCGTGCGTGCATGTGTGCGTGGGTGTGTGTGTGCGTGCGTGCGTGTGTGTGTGTGTGTGTGTGTGTGCGCGTGTGTGTGTGCGTGTGTGAGAGAGACTGTATGAGTGTCAGAAGTGACAAATTGAGATCATTATTTATAAAAGTACTAGATTTAGTTCATTTACTTACGGAAGTAGGAAGGAAGGAAGTACAACTGGAAATGAGCTAAAAAGAAATTAACTAGAGTGGAACCTCTACTTATGAAAATCAGTGTTTCTGGAAGAAATGTCTTCATACCCTAATTCATTTGAAGCCCCACCACCCAAAATCAGACATACATTTTTCCTCATGCAAAAAAAAAGCATCAAAATATGTGTATAATACTTGTTAGAATTGGATTAATGAACAAAAAAATGAGTTGTGCTTCATGTAAAAAAACAAAGAATAACGACTAAAAATTGTCGTCATTTCACTCATAATTTTTTCCCCCTCTTTAGTTCATGTTACTTCTCAGAAGTGCTTGTGCCTGGTGTTTTGTCATGAAATGATCGAAGTAAGATGGCTTTTGTCTGCTTTTAACAATGCTTTGAAAATGCCCAAGGCAAATATCAGCATAATAACCCGATTGGTGAATACTTTTTCTGGATGAGTCACATTCCCAATTACTTAAAACACACAATTACAAAAACACTTCACCAATGTGCAAATCACAGGGACCTTGCATAGTTACATATCAATCTTTTTACCTATTTACAGACATCCCTCTTAGCCTTTGCGTCGCCAGGATAATGCTTGTTAATGGCTACTGGCAGAGCAGCTATAAGTAGCTGAGCAGCAACTTGCAATCTTTTCTGTATTTTTACCTTTCGCATGTTGACATTTCTTTTGTAACAAGAGGCAATATTTTCTTGATGAGACGTTTCAGAACTTAAATATTTTTTATGAAGAGACATTTGTTCAGTAGAGGTACCAATGCATACTGTTGTGATAAATTCTCTAGGGAGAAAATACAAAGTGAAGCTTGTTTATTTTTTTTCTCCACTAAAAGAAACCTCTTTTTTCTCAAATACAAAAAGAAAAGAGTTCTCCAACAACAGCAACAAAGACGCCAAAAATCTTTCTGGCAAACGCTAGCTAAACTAAAAGCTATGACGGACAGCCCCTCCCACCCCCTCCTGCCCATCCTGACAGCTCTGGGTAGCTCCTTTTGTCACGTTCCGGCGGCGACAGTGGCAGCTGGCGAGCAGGAACGTGTGGTATAGGCGGTGGATCGTAGAGCAGGACAGAGGCGTGGGTACCGGCAAAGGATTTATTAACATAAAGCGCGGGTCCGAAAATACGCGGACCCGGTAAAAACTCGTGAAACAAACTCAAAATGACAACTGACAATGTTAGTGGGTGAGTGGCGGCAATCCACCCAACCACACTAACCAAGGAAATAAAGTGGCACACGGGGGTGCAAAACAACCTACGACGCGGTGCAAACAACAAACGCGTTCGTGGCTAAAATCATTCCTCGGGCGAAGCAAATAATGTACTGGTAACAAGTTCCACGTACTAGCTTGGCATAAGGCGAAGTATCTTCCGACGCTGGGTGGATGCCAGCGTCGGGTTTAAATGTCCACAGTTAATGAGGAGGGAATTGACAGCAGCTGGCGAGCGGCGGGAACGGAGGCCCCGCCCCGCTGTCAACTGGCTCATGACAGTACCCCCCCCTCAACGGACGCCTCCTGGCGGCCCACCTGGTTTCGACGGGTGAGCCTCGTGGAAGTCTCTCAGGAGCGACGGGTCCAGAATCCAGGTTCGCGGAACCCATTGACGGTCCTCCGGTCCGTAACCCTCCCAGTCGACCAGGTACTGGATGCCCTTTCCCCTGCGGCGTGAATCCAGGATCTCCCGCACTGCGTATGCCGGTCCTCCATCCACCATCCGCGGGGGGGGGGGGTTGGGCAAGAGGGGGGGCCAAGGGGCTGGACTCCACCGGTTTGATGAGAGATACATGGAAAACCGGGTGGATCTTCATGGAGGCAGGCAGCCGAAGTCGGACCGCGACCGGGTTAATGATGGCCTCCACAGTGAAGGGGCCCGCGAAACGCGGACCCAATTTGGGGGTTGTCCCGGCCAGCCGTAGGTCCCTTGTGGACAACCAGACCTTCTGGCCCACCTGGTAGGCTGGCGCGGAACGGCGACGGCGATCCGCGACCCTTTGGTTCCGGACTGCCGTGCGTGATAGGGCTGCCCTGGTCTCCCTCCATACCCGATGGGCCCGCCGAAGATGGTGTTGTATCGACGGGACCTCCACCTCCCCTTCCTGTGTGGGAAAGAGCGGCGGCTGGTAGCCATAAGCCGACATAAACGGTGACCGACCTGTGGCTGAGGAGACCAGGGTGTTGTGGGCATATTCCACCCACGGGAGATGGATGGACCAGGCCGAGGGACGATGAAGGCATACGCAGCGCAGGGCCGCCTCCAGGTCCTGGTTCTTCCGCTCGGTCTGGCCGTTGGACTGTGGATGGTAACCGGAGGACAGGCTGGCCGACGCCCCCATGGACCTGCAGAAACGCTTCCAGACCCGGGATACGAACTGGGGCCCTCGGTCCGACACGATGTCAGTGGGGATCCCGTGGAGACGGACGACGTGTTTGACCAATAGTGTCGCCGTCTCAATGGCGGACGGTAACTTGGTCAACGGCACGAAGTGTGCCGACTTAGAAAACCGGTCCACTATAGTGAGAATGACCGTCTTACCACGGGATGGGGTCTGGATGGCGGAGAACTGGGGGGTGAGAGAAAGCCTCTCTCAGCAGCCGGAACGCGGCGTCCGCTTCTCTCGTCCACCTGAACGGGGTCTTAGTGGAGGTGAGTTGGGTGAGGGGGAGGGCTTTCCGGCTGTAGTCCCGGATGAAGCGGCGGTAGAAGTTGGCGAACCCCAGGAAGCGTTGTAACTGCTTGCGAGAGGTGGGTGTGGGCCATTCTACTACCGCTTCGGTCTTGGCTGGGTCAGCCCGGATCTGCCCCCGCTCCACGATGAAGCCCAGGAAGGATAAGGAGGAGGTGTGGAATTCACACTTCTCGGCTTTGACATATAGTCGATTCTGCAGCAGCCGCTGCAGAACTAGCCGGACGTGCTGGCGATGTGCCTCAAGGGACTCTGAAAAAATTAAAATGTCGTCCAAATACACAAAACAGAAAATATTCAGAAAATCCCTCAAGACATCATTAATAAGGTTCTGGAACACAGCGGGTGCATTGGTGAGACCAAACGGCATCACCAAGTACTCGAAGTGTCCCAGAGGTGTCTTAAATGCGGTCTTCCACTCATCCCCCTCTTTGACCCGAACAAGATGATAAGCGCTCCGGAGGTCCAGTCTAGTGAAGATGGTCGCGGCCTGGAGGGACGCGAAGGCGGAGTCAATCAGTGGGAGCGGGTATTTGTTCTTTATAGTTATTTCGTTGAGTCCCCGATAGTCCACGCACGGACGCAACGATTTATCCTTTTTAGTGATAAAAAAGAACCCCGCTCCCAGAGGTGACCGTGATGGCCGAATGAGCCCGGCCGCGAGCGAAGAGTCAATGTAGTCCCGGAGAGCCTGTTGTTCGGGTTGGGAAACGTTGTACAGACGAGAACTGGGAAACGGAGCGTTGGGCTGAATGTCAATGGCGCAATCATAGGGACGGTGCGGTGGTAACGACAGGGCGCGGTCCTTGCTGAACGCCTGTCGTAAGTCGTGGTAACAGGGCGGCACCCCCTCTAGGCTAATCTCCTCCCTAGGGTAGCTGTGAGATGGTGCCGGCCCACCCGCGGCCGACCGGAGGCAGTGAGCGTAGCAGAGGGGGCTCCACCCCTGAATGGTAGGTCCGTCCCACGAAATGGCCGGATTGTGGGTCCCCAGCCAAGGTAACCCGAGCACGATGGGAACCGAGCGTGAACGCATCACGAAAAACCGCCGGTTTTCCACGTGATTGCCCGAGAGTACGAGTCGAAGCGGCACGGTTTCTTGCGTAACCTCGGCGAGTAACCGACCGTCGAGATCGAGTATGCTCCGACTCGCCCCCAGCTGAACAACCCGACACCCCAACGCCGACACGACGCGCGGGTCTATAAAACAGCCGTCGGCCCCCGAGTCCACTAAGGCCCGAACGGACATTGTCCTGGTGGGACCGTGTATAACGGCATCCAGCTCCAGTCTCCGCGACGTGAACCCCCCCGCGGACCTTAAGGGAATCCGTTGCTTGTGTGGACGGGGCAACTTACAGTCACTGGGGGTCTTTCCGGGAAGCCCCCAACTGGGACAGTCCGGGGCTCGATGACCCAACTTGCCGCAGAGCTGGCATGCCGGGCCGGTGTTGCGTCGCTCCGGCGCCCGCTCAACGGCCCTTTCGACCCCCATCTCCATCGGCTCCACGGCCGCGTGCCCCCCACGCGGAAAGGTCCGGGCACCCCCTCGGGTCCCTGCTGGCGGCTCAAGATTAGCCTGGGCAGCCCGCTCCCGGGCCCTGTCTCGCATCCGGTTGTCCAGCTGCAGCGTGAGGGAGATCAGCTCGCGAAGGCTGGAGCACTCGTCGCGGGTAGCCAGCTCGTCTTTCAACGCCGCGCTGAGCCCGCGCCGAAACATCCCTCGCAGCGCACGGTCGTCGTACCCGCTGGCGGCAGCCAGGACGCGGAAGGCGACGGAATACTCCGCCGCCGATCGGCTACCCTGCTGGCAGATCCACAGCTGGGACTCCGCTGCCTGCCCACTCACCGGGAGATGGAAAACCTGCCGTAACTCGGCGACGAAGTCCGGGAAGGAGGCTCGGAGCTCCGGCCGAGATTCCCAGACGGCCAACGCCCAAGCGGCTGCGGGTCCGGCAAGCAGGCTGGTGACGTAAGCCACTTTGGCCGCGTCCGTGGTGTATACGGAGGGTTGCTGGTCGAAAACTATGGAGCACTGCAGCAGGAATTGCGCGCAGCGCCCGGGCTCCCCTCCGTAACGGGTGGGATGTGGAATGTTGGGTTCGCGGCTCAAAGTTTGGGGAGGGACGGCCCCCGCGACGAAGGCGCCGCTGGCCTCAAGTCTATCTACCCGTTGGGCTAACCGGGTGATGTCGCGGCGGATCTCCGCGATGGCGGGCACCACTTGGCCGAGCTGCTCCGCCTGCTGAGCGAGGACGGAGAAGATTCGGTTACTGTCCGCAGGATCCATGTTGGTCGGAAGATTCTGTCACGTTCCGGCGGCGACAGTGGCAGCTGGCGAGCAGGAACGTGTGGTATAGGCGGTGGATCGTAGAGCAGGACAGAGGCGTGGGTACCGGCAAAGGATTTATTAACATAAAGCGCGGGTCCGAAAATACGCGGACCCGGTAAAAACTCGTGAAACAAACTCAAAATGACAACTGACAATGTTAGTGGGTGAGTGGCGGCAATCCAC
Organism: Hippocampus bargibanti; assembly: GCF_051943395.1. Classification (NCBI taxonomy): domain Eukaryota; kingdom Metazoa; phylum Chordata; class Actinopteri; order Syngnathiformes; family Syngnathidae; genus Hippocampus; species Hippocampus bargibanti. The sequence goes on from NC_142741.1 coordinate 15,525,094, forward strand.
CCAACCACACTAACCAAGGAAATAAAGTGGCACACGGGGGTGCAAAACAACCTACGACGCGGTGCAAACAACAAACGCGTTCGTGGCTAAAATCATTCCTCGGGCGAAGCAAATAATGTACTGGTAACAAGTTCCACGTACTAGCTTGGCATAAGGCGAAGTATCTTCCGACGCTGGGTGGATGCCAGCGTCGGGTTTAAATGTCCACAGTTAATGAGGAGGGAATTGACAGCAGCTGGCGAGCGGCGGGAACGGAGGCCCCGCCCCGCTGTCAACTGGCTCATGACACCTTTAGCCAGAGACTATTACACCCGCGCTGCAAGAAGGAGAGGTACCGCCGCTCGTTCCTACCGACTGCTGTCAGGCTTCACAATTCCCAATGATCACATGTGAAAAAAAACAAAAAAAAACTGGACACTTGTAAATATGGGTTCTTGCAATATATCTAAATGCATTTCTTGATTCTGCACTATGTACAGTCTTGTTTATAGAACGGTTTTTGCACATCTACATTTGCACAGTATACAGTTGACATTTTTATTTTGTTATGCTTAGAATATCTTGTTTTATATCCTTTCACTCCCACCCCAACCCCATCCCTCTTCAATTGCTGCTGTGGACTGCAAATTTCCCCATTGCGGGACGAATAAAGGTATTCTGATTCTGATTCTGAAGACAGTGATCCATACAATTCCATAAATAGGTCGATCAAGCGAGACATATTATCATTCAATGCTCTGATGTCATTTGGAGTAAAAGAATATTTAAAAATGTTAGTGTTTGCCTATGATACTTTATAACATCGACCAGAAGGGACATGTTGTAACTCCCTCCAAAGTGAGTATGGAGAAGGACTTTATACACAGCGCTTGCCTTTCTGATGTAATTTGTTTATTTGTCTCCCAATACTTTTTGAGCATATGTTCACTATTTCCTGCAGCTTACTTCCTCATTGAATGATTACATATCCATATACCACATTGCCAGATTAAAAATTGAGATTCCCTCTGTAAGGTTTTCATAAACAGTTGTCATAATATTCTTGCTCACCTCATTTGCAGAATAGGTGGAGGCACTGGTTACAAGATTTTAAAATGGGTCCGTGTCATCGCTGATTGTCAATTTGTTATAAGTACCAAGGTACTGTCGGCAAAATTATTTACTACCTCAACAGCGTGTCTCATAATTAGAAGGGGTTTCAAAGCATAATTGTTTATGTACCCTTTCCCAGATTTGTGCATTGAAACATCCTGTTTCGGAGGATGTTTCGGATGATACAATTCTTTTGACTTTATGCTTGGTTTGTGTTCCTAGATGCACTGTCAATTGTGGGAGCTTATGTGTGTCTTTCTTAATCAAGTCCAATCAACTGATTTTACCACAGGTGTCGAATCAACTTGATGTTGATGAGTAGAAACAGGATGAAACAGAGCTCATTTTTGAGCTTCGAGGCAAAGGTTCTGAAGGTGATTTGAATAAATGTACAAAAAAAATTGCCAAAACGTCTTTCATGATGCCATCATGGGACATTTTGTGTAAAAATTTGAGGAAAAAATTAATTCATCACATTTTTCAATAGGGCTGTAACAAGAAAATGCGGGGAAAATGAAGCGTTTTGAAAACTTTCCGAACTGACTGTATGACCTCCATTTACAGCTATATCAGTGAGTCTCAGTGGCAGAGTTGGAGTCAGAACCTTGTGAAAACCAGATTTGAAATCATGAGTGGCAGCATCAAGATGCTTAGCCAAGGTGATAAACAGAGTCACAGTAGCATTATCCGTTCCCCTCAGACTTTTATAAGTAAACTGGAGATGATCGAAGCTTTTTACAACAGACAATTTAATTTATATACTAATGACTATCAAAACAAACAATTTATCTTCCATACACTTTCTGATCTGCTTATCCCCACAAGGGGCATAAGGCATGCTGCATCTTATCCCAGTTGTCTTCCGACAGTAGACAGGAGACACCCTAAACTCATTAAAATACATGTTACTACAATGTATATAGTTTTCGGGAAACTCTAGAAAGAATGAATGGCATTTCCATACATTTTATTGGGAGAATATTTTTTGAGATAGGTTATAGGTTGAGATAGGTTATGTTTTTAGTTACAGGTGTGGGCACAGAAATATTTAAAGTTGCATTTTAAAGCACAAATGTATATAAAATATCTGCCCAAGTACAACTAAAACGTTTATGAACTTAGTTTCCACCAGTGACGTGTGTGTGTGTGTGTGTGTGTGTGTGTGTGCGTGTGTGTGTATGTGTGTATGTGTGTGTGTGTGTGTGTGTGTGTGTGTGTGTGTGTGTGTGTGTGTGTGTGTGTGTGTGTGTGTGTGTGTGTGTGTGTGTGTGTGTGTGTGTGTGTGTGTGTGTGAATCTATGGAAGCGAGCTGCGTGGGAGCGACGGGGTGGAGAGCGCCCTAGCAAACCAGAGATAAGAGTTTCCCTGTAGGAGGGAAGGGATGAATCATTGAAGACGATGAGAGTGGATGCCAGGCGCGCTGACACCCTTGCTAATGACTCAAATATCATCAAAAACATATTGAAACATTAAACCCATCTTAAGACACCAAAACAAAAGACTTTTTTGTGTCTACAAATGGGAATAATCTTGACAAATCCTTCATTTTTATGACCTCATCTGAACTCCTGCACGACAGTGAGGAAGCAGGGGTCAAGTCTGGCAGATCCTGCTGATGTCATTACTTGGAACTCACCCTGCCATTTATGTGTGTGCGTGTGTGTGTGTCTTTTCTTCTGTTTGTTTCCATAGAAACAGATCACTTTTAGTGCAGAACATGCATGACCAAATATAAAAGTCACTCTGCAACTAAGCACTTGAGTTGAATTCGAGGAACCATGTCGTGAAAAAGGTGCACGATGTCAGAGATGAGAGGAAGCCGGGGAGTGCACAGGAAGTTGCAAGGAGTGTGGGGATGTGGGAGACAGAAGGTGGCAAGGAGTGGCTGCCTATCGGCAGTGTTCCACTTCCCGCCCTAATGTTCACTCTTTATGCAACAGTGTTGACGCGTAAGAGTTTTGTCTACTATTTTTGTATTTGGAGGTCATTCCCTCACTGAGAGATTTAGCATGTACAGTCAACCAGCGCTGGAATTTTCCTTTTTTTGGGTGGGCATTTCTATTGAGGAACCAACATTTTCTCAGATGAACAAAGGTGTAGGAAGGATATGTTTATGTACGCTGATGGCATTAAATTGTTGATTTTGTGAAAATACGATGTAAAACTCATTGAAAACGCTGTTACAAAACCTGTTTTATGTTGTATACAACAATGTAAAAACAACATATCAAAGGTTTATGTTCGTTGAGGATATGAAATGTTTGAAATGTTTTTGAAAATATGAAAAGTTCATATGTATGGAGAAAAAAATGCAATACAAAACAATTCAGAATGATTTATATAGCACTTTAACAACAGCTGAAGCTGCAACAAAGCACTTAGCATGGACAACTATCATACACAGGAAATAAAGCAGTCACAAAGATAATAGAAAGCAACAGGGAGTAAAACGAAGATCTGTCTGAAGTACGCTGAGTCAAATGCCAAAGAGTACAAGTGTGTTTTGAGGCGGATGTTAAAAATGTGGAGCGAGGGGGCTTGCCGAATGTGCGATCGCCTCTCAGCCTCCATTTAGTTTTTGACACATCTAATAATGTCTGGTCAGCAAACCTGAGGCGTCTTGAAGGTGTGTAGGGGTGGATGAGGTCGGTATGGAGGAGTGAAGCCAGTTAAAGATTTGAAAACAAATAACATCTTGAAAATAACTCTGAAATGTATAGGGAGCCAGTGAAGGGTTGCCAGAGTAGGAGTTATGTGCTTCCTCTTATGATCCCAGTCAAGAGGCGAGCAGCAGCATTCTGGACCATCTGGAGACACTTCATCAGAATCAGAATCATGGAGGATTGGCTGACTCCAAAGTAAAGCGCATCCGAGATGTGACAAAGGCATGAATTACTGCTTCAAGTTTGAGACTGTTGACTTCAGATAAGGAGCCTGGGGCCCTGGTCTACAGGATGAAGTGTACATGGGCCACTGGGACCAAACACGATCATTTTTGTCTTCTTTTCTTTGAAGTTCAAGAAGTTTTGTGCCATCCAGGTTTTGATTTCCGACAATCATAACCATAAAAAGGTTATGATTCAAAAGACTGGGTCACATGTGTAATGTCAGTGACGTGTGGTGAGGTTCATGGCTGGTGAGGCACTGACGTCATCACAGTCAGATTTACAAACATGAACTCTACAGAGTAGCTTATTCACCATTTGATTGGCAACAGTTAACGTGTTTTGTTTAAAATGTCATGTCAACATTCTTTATACATACAAACTGTAGCATATAATAAAAAAAATGAAAAAATGTTATTATGGTGTTACCTTTACTTATAACTGAAGTAGATGCGCCGCTCTTTTAGAAGAAAGGCATAGATAACTTCTTTGTAGAAGTCTTCCTTATCTTTCTTCAGTTTTAAAAGTCTCTCTGTCTCAATGGAGTACCAGTGAAGAATGTCGTGCTTGATCAGTCCTGTCCGACTGTATGTGTTCAGTCTTTTCAGTGCTGAGAATGACCGCTCCACGGATGCTGTTGGAGCTGGAACAGTGCGCACGAGCTGGAGCAATTTTGTCGCCTCAGGAATAGTTTCAATGAGATACTTCTGGGCCAAAACCTGAGAAGCTGTCCATGAGATTTACATCCATCTCTCACCATTTGTGAGCTATACAGTACGGTGTTGGTCTTCCTTTAATTATTTCCTGCTTCGATTGAAAGTCTAGTTTAGAAATTTCTTTCAATTTAGATATGCAATCCTCCATTCTGAAAATAAGGCCAAGCAACACGAAAAAATGACTGGATGGTTTCACTTAATTTGCAAACTGTTTACTGTAGCTTGCTGTCACTAATTCTATTATTCTGCAGCCGAGGAGTCACAAGAATCTCCAGCGCCCCCTGTCATGAGGCAAGAGAACTGTGTGACTTACCTATGTACACAGTTTTGAGAAAAATAAAATAAAATAAAATAAACACTGTGGTACAGTGTTTATAATGTACAGTGACTGTACATTATATACACCAGCTAAACTGCTGAAATTTAGTTCACATACTAAAAGTTTTTGAACACTTTAATGGCGATATGCACAGGGACAGCAATGCGGTCTCACTGCAAAGCAAGCCAGTACAGTTTGCATAGTCATTGCGCAATCCATGGTGAGGCTCGACCGGCTGCTGCCTCCCCGCTCGTCTCTACTTAGTGTTTGAACGGTAAATGTGAAAATTCAGCAACTTTGAAAAACAAATCAAAAAATGGTGAAGTTAAATGGAAAATAACTTTAAAGTACAAATCACGAAATAAATATAACTGTTTAATTTAGTTTTTCATTTGATACTTCCATGATGACAGGTGAGGCACGGCGTCACCTGCCTCACCTGATTGCACATCACTGGTAGTTGTTACAAGTAAGAGTTATGCCACAATTTAATCTTGCACATTCCAATACTTCTGCTCACTTGAAAAGTGAGTTTTCAAACCAATCGTCCAGATGTAAATATCCGGAAATAAAAAAAGGAGTTCGGAAAAAAAATATTCATCTTTTAATACGAAATCCATATGTTTTCAGTCCTCAACAAAAACTAAGGGGTTGCATTGATCTTGAGATAGAGGTTCAGACGTCTGTCATGAATGGCTATGTCTCCTGCCAGCAGTAAAAGACAATCTTTCTGGGTCCGAGCCTTCGTCCACAGCAGGGGTGTCAAAGTCATTTATTGCCGCGGGCCACATTGTAGTTATGGTTTCCTCTCGAGGGCCGTTATGAATTTGTGGAACCCATTAGAAAAGGGGTCGGGAACCTATGGCTCGCGAGCCATATATGGATCTTTTGATGATTGCATATGGCTCGCCGATAAATATTGCATATTATAATACATATTGTCGTTTTTTTCATCGTTCATTTCCCGTTGGGGCTGCAGTTGGCAGAAAGAGCAATTTTGATTGGATGACACTGACCTAGAATGGCCGAAAGCGCCATGTTGATAGTGGCCGTCATGTTGAAATAGGTAAACGCCCCTTTAAATGAGCCCAACTTGTGCACTTCAGCGCGAATGCACCGGAGCATTAGAGGAGAGAAAATGTTCTGATTCTAATTTGCAATGAAACAATACCATCGATGAAACAGTCGAATGTCAGTGACATTTTAACAAGCCCCGTGTTAACGTTAGCATCGACATACTTCTTCGAGAAGTAGATTGCAGATAGCAAGTGTGGAAGCTTATGAGCCGTGTGCAGGCTAGCTAGCAGTAACTTCGCCTCTGGACCGGCAAATTGAATTTCATTCCGATCGTTTTCCTGGATTTTTACCAAACACGAGGAACGGAAAACCATCCATGTTAACGGTGAGTACTATCACAAAGTTATTTAAAATAATACATTCTGATATTTTGTTGAAAAGTAGCCGCGTGTGTGTGTGTGTGTGTGCGCGCGCGCGCACGCAAGCGTTTGTATGTGCGCGCGCGTGTGCGTGTGGCTCTCGCTGAAAAACGTTTCTAAATATTTTACTTTTATGGCTCTCTTAGTCAAAAAGGTTCCCGACCCCTGCATTAGAATGTTTAAATCCCTTCAAATATTACATATAGAGCACACAGCAAATTAAAGAATAACTCGTTTTCAAATCTGAAGTCAAGAATAATGACTTTTATTGTGGTTGACATCCAAAAATATTACGTTTTAGCTCAGAATTTAGCAATTATCATGGAATTTAACAAGTTTGATTTGCTTTCGCGGGCCGAAAAAAATGATGTGGCGGGCCGGATTTGGCCCGCGGGCCTTGACTTTGACACCTGTGGTCCACAGTGTCCGATCGAACATCTCTCACACCTTGTCTGTGAGCTGCTAATACGGTGCTCGCGGGCTACTCGATGCCCAGTTTGGTGGGTGACACTTGATATCATCTATTTTCATATGATCCCTAATATTTAGCATCAGTATCAATCAGACATTCTCACACTCTCTCTCACCAGCCCACACAAATGAAATGAAACCCAATTCTTCTCACGAATGGAACATCCCCTGAATTTGAATATAAACTTTTGATTAAACCATAGGTCCGTACGATGTGTTGCTGCAATGGGATGGTGGGGGTACGACAAGGGAGTTACTATGGAGGCAATAGCTCTTAGTGTGAACAAAGGCAATCCTCTGAGTGGTTTTGTGAGTTGCGTGGAGTGAGTCTGTTACCACAACGGATATGGGAGTGAGGGACAAGACATATTTATTGCCCTCTGTGACTTCTTAAATGAACCCTTTCTCCATCTGATGTAAAAGACAGATTAAGAAAAAATATTGAAGGGTTTCTTTTAAAACGTGTGTGTCTTTTTTTCCCTGGAGAAGTTATCATTTGTAACTTCTCAGCTCATTAAAGACTTGTACGTCATCTGGTTGTCAGATCTGGGCCATGAGACTTTTCAGTCACACAGGGAAAAAACGGATAGGTTCCACCAAATACTTGACTACTCTTTCATGTTTGCGGAAGCATATATGACCTTAATCTAAAACATAAAATATTTTGCCTGATTATACGTATAAGACAGGCTCCATTTGGTCTTTTCATAGTTCGTCCAACCAGTCTACATGTGCTTTGTGTAGTTGGAAAAAGTGTTGATACTTGTCTCTCAGGAAGCCCTGTGGAAGACGCTTCATGAGAATGGACCTTCTTGTCTCTGTATGACTGATGCAATGGTTTGGTCCGTATGATTGGCAGTAAAGTGCATTGGATTCCATTGAATGATACCCTTTGTCCTCTATTCTGTTTTTTAACTTGAACTGAATTTCTTGACATAACTGAAGAGACCCAGTTTGGTGGCCTCTGTCATGCATCTTTGTTTTTTTTAATGGATGGGTGGATGAATCGAGTTCATTTGTGGACCACACACATGCTGGTCAGGTCCAACAAGGTCTCAACTTTGAGTGTAAACGCTCTCAAAAGCACTGACTTATGTATATAAAGATTTACAAACCCCAATTTCAATGATGTTGAGACGTTGATTAAAATGTCAAAACACAAAATACAATGTTTTGCCAATTCTTTTCAACTGAAATCCAATTTTATTAGACTACAATGACATTTAATGGTGAAGCTGATCAACATTTTTTTTGCAAATATTTACTCCTAAACGGTCAAATGGTCAAATTTAGACTCAACTTCTTTTAAACAAAACAAAAGTGTCTTAGAACTGAAGACAGTAATTGTTGAAGGTTTGTAGGTTGCTGTCATATAACTTATATTGCAAAGCATTCCGGGGTTTCAATACACCACAATACGTCTGTGTAAGCTCTCAGTCGTACAGGAGTGGTCCATCGATGAGAAGGTTTCTTCAGCTGTCATCTGTACAAAAGTGAAGGTTTCGGACGTTTCGCCTCCTATCCAAGAGGCTTCGTCAGCGAACTAAAGTCTGACTGGTCGTATCGGCCCCATTTATATATCCCTAATGTCCAGACATGGTGGCGCCGGACACAGCTATGATAGGTCCCTACTCTCAGTGGTCATTCAACAAATGTCAGAAAGAAAGAATAGCGAACGAAACCAATAATTCTCAAGATTCAAAAAGGAGAGGAGTAGCAGTACCGTACATTGCAGGAGTTTCTGAAAAATTACAAAGAGTCCTTTGGCAACATAAAATTCCTACTTATTTCAAACCGATAAACACGTTAAGGCAAAAATTAGTGCATCCAAAAGATAGGCTACCAAATGAAAAACAAAGTAATGTAGTTTATTCCATACATTGTAAGAATGAAAATTGTAAAGAGCAGTACATTGGGGAGACTCAACAAATTCTCAAAAAAAGACTTTATCAACATCGCAGGGATAATACTAGTGGGCCTCAATCGGCAGTACATTTGCACCTAAAAGCTAGCAACCACTCATTTGACGACAATGAGGTTAAAATCTTAGCGAAAGAACATAGATGGTTTGAAAGGGGCGTAAAAGAAGCGATTCTTATAAAACAACAAAATCCTTCGTTAAATCGGTCTGGTGGGGTGAGGTTCAATTTGGATCGTTCATACAATAGCCTGCTTAGGCAAAACAGGTTAGGCAACTTTCGCAATGCTGATGAGGGTCGTTATGCTGATGAGGTGATACCGGGGGCAGTGGGGGTAATAGGCCAATCGTTAGTCAGGAATGTAGGAACAATCAGTGGGGCCACAGGGAGGGGTCCCCCGCCCCTCCCAACCTGAGAGTAGGGACCTATCATAGCTGTGTCCGGCGCCACCATGTCTGGACATTAGGGATATATAAATGGGGCCGATACGACCAGTCAGACTTTAGTTCGCTGACGAAGCCTCTTGGATAGGAGGCGAAACGTCCGAAACCTTCACTTTTGTACAGATGACGGCTGAAGAAACCTTCTCATCAATACACTACAATGCGACACATATCTTCAATGGGAGATAGGTTGACACATTTATACTCTTTTATTACGAGACCACAGTGTCGTAACAAGTGCAAAAATTTGGCTTGGTATTGCCGAGCTGAAATTTATCCGGGATGTCTCTGGGGGGAAGAACGCATTGCTTGGATGGATCATGGAAGCATACTGTATATCACCAAAACCTCTATGTACCTTCGCAGTGCAAGTAACCCATGCCAAGCGCATCAAGTCCACTCTCTGACATGAGATGCTGATGGTTGTACTTTGCTTTGAAAACAGTCCAGCTGGTCCTTTTACTCTTTGGCCTGGACTGACATGCATCCATGAGTTCCAAATCAAAATTGGAGACTCAAGTTACAATCCCCGCCCCCCATCGGGTCTTCACTGATACAGCACACAAATCCAGATTTTAACAGGAAATAGCTGCAACCCAATGTAAAACAACATAGTTTCTCAAGCCGTTATTAACAACCCCCAGACTGTGGGACAGCACCACATCCAGCGACAGTGCGCCAAAGCGAGGGAGGTCTTGACACTGCAAAATAGTGGTGTCGTGTGGGGAAAAAAAATACACCGATGTCGTGCACTACAATGGTGACGTGAAGGGGAATGTGGTTGTGCGAACATAAGCAAAATCATGTGTGTGGTTTGGTGCAGCTCGTAAGACAGAGTATTCAATGAGCGCAAGTGCTCTGAGGGTTTTTTTGTTTTGTTTTTAAGAGGCGGAGTGCTGTTGCTGGTGGGGGACTCTGAAACCTTGTTTTGTTTTGTCACTTTCTCAGACTAAATAAAGTGTCCCTAGAAAACCCGACATAAGTCTACACTGATGCAGAAAACAACAACAAAAACAGTGAAACATCATTTTCCCACAAAATTTGTTTTCTCTTTGTTTGAGCTTTCTGAAATGTACTCTCTCAAACAAAACATGCTTCTTTTGTTTTTATGGGCAAAAACAATTTGCACACAGCAATTGTGTTGGACAGAAACAATAGGCTAGATACCACAGTTATGTTTGTTCGTTTTACATCGCATGGTTCAAGGAAAACAATTTCCGACATATGTGAACCGTATAAATAGAAAAACAAGGTTCAGATATGTTTTGCCTCAATTTAGGCCTCTTCCAAATCTGGATAAATATCTGGCATGGAGTGGATGTCCTTCAATGTGAGTGCAGTGTAAACACAGAGCAGATAGTCGGTTCGATTTAGCTTGACATCACTAATTATTAACACACACACACACACACACACACACACACACACACACACACACACACACACACACACACACACACACACACACACGCACACACACGCATACATGCACGCACACACAAACACAAACACACACACACATGCACACGCACACACACACACACACACACACATACACAGGCACGCACACACTCACACACACGCACACACACACACACACATACACACACACACACACACACACACGCATACACACACACACACGCACAAACACACACACACACACGCACACACACACTCACTCACACACACATATCTCTCCAGAAAACCATTAAAAACACAATGAAAGTAGCCGGTGTAAATGTAAGCTACACCAATGCACGGACAATACGATATGGCTACTGTGTCCATCATTAAGGCTTTCATGCACCCTGTAACCTGATAACCCAGTAAGCAGTCTGCTGTTGTAACTGCTGTCCCTGAAAGGGTAAATGTTATCCTTTATTTTGACTTCAAGATGGTCCCACGAATGTGGCTGCCTTTACATCAGCTTCAATATTTTGTTTTCCTACTTATGTTTCCTTTTGTCTCCCTTGCAGAAAGTTGCTGCTGTGAATTGGAAATTTCTCCAATGTGAGACGAATAAACCCATCTCATCTCATCCCAAACAAGAGGAAAAAAAATGCCAATCGTCAGTTTAGTGTACAATGGTCAAGAACAGCAAACGCCCGACAAAGGTCAAATGGCATTCAAAATGACTAGATACATACCATTTTATATTGTTTATGTTGTTTTTCCAAAGTTGGAAAGTGTGTGTGTGTGTTTTTGTGTATGTGTGTGTGTGTGTGTGTGCGTGCATGTGCGTGTGTGTGTGTGTGTGTGCGTGTGTGTGTGTGTGTGCGTGGGTGGTTGTTTGGGAATGTGTGCGTGTGTATAGTTCGTGTGATACATGCATGTCTTGATTGAGGTATGTTGTTTTATTTTTTTCGCTCATTTAGCATAAACACAAACCAAAAAAAAAATAAAACAACAAACTAAAGTCCATGAAAATAGGAATAATTATGGTGAGTCTTTAATTCAGGAACTCTTTTCAGCCAATTGAGTCACTGCTACTTATGAAAAAAACAAAACAAAAGCGGCTCTGCCTTCCTGTTCTCAACTCATAAATCAGCTAATGACCCAATGGACCTTACTGCACTTAAAAAATGAGTGATATACGAATTAAGATTTCGCGAGGTCTGCACACAACTGAGTGGCATTTTTGGTGATTTTGCGATCTTTACGAAGTTATTTTCTGCTGGCTGAAATGACTTAACAGCTCATGTCATCTGTTACATTTGTCATGCGTTCGGCTTCTGTTCCCTGGCAATTTGCAAGGGGACTTTTGTGAACTCATTGACTTGAGTATTTCTCTGTAGAATTCATCATTTTATAATGAAAAATATTTTGGGGGAGGTAACTTTTTCTTTTTTTTTTGAGGATGATGACATGTTCCTTGAGTTGGGGGGATATTCCACTTCGACCAGGCTTTGTCAGAATCAGAAAATCAGAATCAGAAAACCTTTATTCGTCCCACAATGGGGAAATTTGCAGTCCACAGCACCAATTTGAAAGGGGATGGGGTGGGGGTGAAAGGATAGAAAAACAAGATATTCTAAGCATAGTAAAATAAAATGAATGATAATAAATAAAATGTATACTGTACCTCGGATAAGCGGCAGAAGATGGATGGATGGATGGAGGGATGGACACACAAAATGGACCGGGACTTGTTCTTCACTCTTCCCCGAAACAAGCGAAACCCAAATAAACTCGGGAATGGTGTCCTATGGCATATGTTCACTTTCCGAGTCCATTTGTGAATGGCAGCGAATGAGATAAAAAGAATTCAAGGACAAAATATAATTAACTTTAGTCTGTGATTAAAATATTTTTACGGCAGCAGAGAAGGCTTTGCAGACCCTGATGGTCCACCACTGAGCAAATATATTGATGTGTTGATTTAATAGAAGTTTTGTCAACCCACAATGGCCAAGGTAGGAGAAGAAATTGATTTGTTGCAGATACGTATACTGTTAGAGTCATTTTCAATACGGACTTTTCAAGAAAAGGTGGACATCATAAAGGAAGGCCGGACAGCTCAGAATGTAGCATAAATAGCAAATAATATTCCCTCCTCTTTCATCTAGAACTTCATGTAGTAAAGAGGGCACAGAAAGTGCTTAAGATTGAACGACTCTCTGTGTCTTTGTGTTGCCATATTATTTGTTATTTAGTTATTTTTGTTCTTTTGACTTCAAGATGGCGCCACAAGAGTGGCTACCTTTCCAGCAGCTCCTGTATTTAGTTTTTTACTTCTTTCTTTCCTTTCCTCTTCCTTTCTCCACTTAGCTGCCGTGAAATGTAAATTTCACAAGCACAAGACTAATAAAATCCAATTTTGTGAGGTTATTATTGATGCGTTGCCATCCTGTTGGCTCATTCTTCTCTGTGGTGTGAAAGAGCGACTTCTGACCCCATATCACGAATCCACGCGTTCATGGTAAAAACCTGAACAGTTTAATGACTGTTTTTTTCATCACAAGTAATTTCCTGGGTAACAGTAACCTGTAGTGGATGTTGTAAACCAAACGACACTTTTTACAGTGGCAGCTGTATTGTGTATTGATTCAGACGTAGCACTACTGAAGGCCTAAGGGTGACAGCAAGGCTCGCCGCTGCCTCCACATATTACATATAGAGTGCACAACAAATTAACTCATTCACTACCAACTCCAAATTTATTCGTGAATTGAAAATATGATGTGGAGCACCATTCCCGAATTTGTTCGGGTTTTGTTTTATCTTGCGCTGGTCCAACCTTTGGCAATGTTTTGTCTCTTCCATCAGCGAGCAGCATTTGCCTTTTGTATAGCCCCCCTACTTGCACCTCATATTACTCCAGACCCATATAACTTGGGAATTAAATCTTTTTTTCTGATGAAAGAGTCTAAGGTTTCTTACGCTGCATTGAATGTTTATGTACTCCTAAAACTCAATATTCTGTGGGTCCTGAGTGAAAATGACAAAAACCCACATTTTTGCACGTCTGGCAGTGATTGAGTTAATAAATAAGTAGTTTTCAAATTTGAAGTAAACATGATGTTATTGTGGTTTATGTGTGGACAATTTGGAATTTTGGTTCGGACAAGCATCAAGGAATGTTTGGTTTGCTTACGTGGGCCGAATAAAATAATATGGTGGACCAGATTTGGCCCCTGGGCCTAGACTTTGACACCTGCACCTTATATGAGTGAAAATTTAGGACTAAAATTGTCATTATTAACCATCGCCGATGTCCTTTTTTTCAAATTATATCAATGTTTGGATTTATTGCTTATTGCTCGAATGACAAATGTATATGCGCAGCCAAGTCAAATGGTGACTATAGTTGTGCTTTGTTTGAATGCTGCTGTGCTGATGACCATTTTGTGTTTGGGAGCCTTTTATGAAGCATCTTCATCTTTATTAAGTTCATAAAGTCGGTTGTTCTGTAGCCACAAGGGGCCACAAGCCAGTGTCTTCTTGTGCCGGTCCCAAGCCCGGATAAATACAGAGGGTTGTGTCAAGAAGGGTACACGACGTAAAAGCATAGCCAAAACAAACATGCAAATCAAACCTCTGAAGATGGAGGACGCGGATTCGCTGTGGAGACCCCTGAAGGGAAAAGCCCAAAGGAAAAGAAGAAACCAATTTCGGAACTCTCAGTTGATATGAGCTTTTGACATGACATAACTCTCGAGTTGCAAAAGTGTCGAGGTAAAACCGGTGAGGGTGTGGTCACACGATGGGGATGGGTGGGTCACGTGTCCCTGTGGTTGCGATAAGGATTGGCCCATCACTTGCAGCGCGCTCACTCCCTCATTCGCACACTCGGCTTCATCTGGATTTATGGCACCCGCCTCGATCACCAGTGGGACTGGAGCAGGGGGAGTTTTACTTGACACTCTCCTCCTCTGCTTCTGCCCACCCACTTTACCACTGGCACAGGCACTCGCTCACTCAGTCGCACACTCTCCTACCGCTTCACTTCAGCGCGTCTACTGAGTCCCATCTGCACGCACAGGAGCATGGCAGCAGCCCATGGCGAGTACAGAGGCTACCTGCGCACGACCGTGGATGTTGAGGCCGGCCACCACCGCCTCCAACCGACGTCAGGCTCGGAGCACTCGCATCGGCCGCTTTTATTCGGCACCCTGGTGGTCATGGGATTGCTCCAGGTGGCCTCCAGCGTGGCCATCCTGATGCACCTGACCGGCTATTTACAGCAGGTAAGGAGTTGCTGCTTTTTCTCGTTATTTTTCTTCTTTTCGGTTGGTTTCTTGTCTTTTGTGTTTTGCGCATTTAAGTTAAGGCTTGGTTTGCCCGATGTAATAATACCCTAAAATATAAAAAATTGACAAGGGAGCGGCATGCTTTGAAATGCTACAAATGCCTTTTAAAATGTACTCAAAAATGCTTCAAAGCCAGAGTGAACAGACGGGTCAAGCGGGCTTTGTTCTGAGAATATTTCCATGGAACTTGAATAATAAAATAAAAATATGATACCCAACATATCGCCTTGCACAACGCAGATGTTTCCACTCATATGTGCACATCCGCTATTGTTGGTGATTAATATATTCAAGATAAGCATGCGGTATAAACAACAGCTTTCTCAAGATTCTGAAGGACTCGAGATGTTCCAACACGTAAAGTGCAACAACAACAAAAAATATTCAAGGGGTAGATCATAATCAAAATAGCCTGCATGTCTCATTTGTTTTTGTCAGGTCATTATGAACTCCCCTCTTCACCTCCAAAAATATTTACATTGTGCCACGATCTGCTTTTTTTGAGACTTTGTGGTGTTTTTGGGGAGTTGAAGGATGGTTGTGTCAAGACAAGCCAAAAGGGAGCAGACCACATTTGGGCTGTGTCAGGGTGCTTTGGGTTCACCTGGAAAGCATCCGGAGGACGTTCTGCTGGTCTCTCCCTCCCAGAATGTTTATGGAATGATATGCTTTCACTTCGCCATATTCATAAACACTTTTCGTAGGGCCTTTTTAAAAACACCCAAGTTGTGCAAGGGTCCATATTATACTGGATCCTAAAATAGGTGAGCAAGGTTATATTTCCTATATTTGCTTACTTTGTTTGGACTGATTGAATAAATAAATAGGTCTACAGAAATATTTTATTCTTCGTGTAGATAATATAGCAGCCCCCTCCCTGTATATGTGTTACTTAAGTGTATACAGTTTATCGTAACATAGACCTCATTATACGTGGTTTCTTTGGTCCAACCCCTGCTGTATTGTAGATTTTCAGATGTTCAACATTTTTTATCTTTTTTTTCTGAATTTAGAGTTGCACACCTACAGCATGATATAGTTGGCTTGATAAACATGGTATTTCAATGTTTAATTGACGAATGGCTCAGATTTAGAGTCCGCTTTGGTTGCAATTGACAGCCTGAAGCATGGCTGCTGTACACCTTATTTGGACAACTGCATAAAAGAGCCAATTCTCGCTTTTCTCAAAGTGATGTGTAATTTGTCTCTACTTTCTTGAGAGCAAGTATGAGCAAGTGCTCAAAATTACTTCAAAAGTGTTTTTAATATGTTTAACCCTTTAATGTGGTCATTCTTAACCTTGTTAGATGTACCGAACCAAACAAGTTCATATGCAAACTCATTGAACCCTGAAAAATAAAAAATGTGTTTTTTTACAAATACAAAGACTTCAAAATGCCTTTATGGAAAACAGAAAAAGTAAATACAATTTCAAGAAATGTATTTTTAATTCTGCATAAAATGAATGAAATAAATCTTCATGCAGTTCCAAGAAGTGTTCCTTCAGTTTTGCAAACTACAATTGCTCAACTTGGCATGACAAATCTAGGGGATAGAATGCAGAGTCCCATCACGGTCCGTGCTGAATGTGAATCCGTGTTGTAAATATTTGTCCAAACATTTTCTTTCTTTTTTTATTTGCTCAACAGAGTTAGCGTGTTTTAAGATATACATGTATTTTTAAATCACATGACATACTATCACAACTGTTGCATATTGACTACTGAATTTCCAACTGCACTGATTAGACAACCAATGTAATATGATCATCTGCGGCCAATGATGGCCACACGGATGTGTTGTTGTGTTTTAACCTCCATGGCAGATTCTCCTTCGAACACCTGAGACCGATTCACTGAACCCCTGGGTTTCGATCAAACCAACGTTAAGAACCACTAGTTAATGTGTGGATTTGATTTATTTATTTATTTATTTATTTTAAATAGTTGCCTTTTTACCAAATACTATCTGGAATGTATCTCCCAAGATAAAAGGTTACTGAAAAATACACAGTGCAAGTAAATCAAGTGAACAGAGAAGTGGACCAAATTGTGCTTGGTTATGCTGGAAGAGGCGGGTCTACTGGCAAGGTTTGGTACTTTATGAACAAATGCTGATTATAAAATAATCAGAACGATGGCACTACTGGCTACAAGTCAAAGGCAAATTTTCAGTAGATCTTTAGGGTGATAAATAAAGCATTGTGAAAAAAGGAGGGACCAACGTCTTATGGAGACTGGATTGTCTGATAAGATATAGTGGACAAAACAAAAGCCAACACACATCAAATGTTGTTATTATTATAGAATTCAAATGTCTATCACTGTCTGCGTGTGGAATGGAAACGGAACCTGTTTTACATAATGACCAGGATGAGTTGACACCATGGCTTCATTTTGCGAAAACAATTTTGACTTTGCCTAACATTAGCCTCAAGGATAAATAGTGGTTAGAATTCCCTGGGTTACCTGCAGTTCTGGCAATCAAAGAATCCAAAGCTTCTCATGTAATATATTACTAGGGCAACAATCAATCGCTTTCCACTGCAAAATCTATATTTTGTAAATCTTTTCGTTAAAAGTATCAAACGAAAATGGAGTTAGATACAGCGCATAGTCATGTGTTGCTCGTGGTCAAAACCTCCTTCAAAGTGTTCAGAATAAGCCTGTTTTGTGGATTTCGTTTCGCTCTTATAATTGACAAATGTTTAATCTTCTCCCCAGGTTCATGTTTGGCGCCACCTGTATTGTTGCACCCACAGTGTCAATGAAATTATCTATTCAAACACCCAATGATCACCGAAAAAAGTACAATGCATTATGGCAGTGT
The DNA here is from genome assembly GCF_051943395.1 of Hippocampus bargibanti. Lineage (NCBI taxonomy): Eukaryota > Metazoa > Chordata > Actinopteri > Syngnathiformes > Syngnathidae > Hippocampus > Hippocampus bargibanti. Next base: position 15,542,957 of record NC_142741.1, read on the forward strand.
TGTGTGACCCTACATGAAAACATGAAAAAAAAAAAAGTTTTGTAGTCCGGTGATATGGCAGAAGACCAGCGAGTTAAGTTGAACGCGATCGATTTGGCCAATTCGATGAAGAGGTACCAAAAACATGTCATTAGCACTGGAAAGCAGCTATTGGAGCAGTTCTACACGGCAGACAATCATCTCTGTGTTCATCTATCTGTGAGCATCATTGGTACCCTCCATCAACTGTTGAGAACTTACATGCTGTAAGAACTAAGGCAGGGATCTGACACCATCTTTTTCAGCTCCTTTCTTCTGGTCGACAGTATTGAACAGTGGACATTAAAACCAAATGTGCAAATGAGTTATTCGCACAGAGTTATTCGATGCATGCTTCTGATTGGCTGGCGAGTATGAAAATTGCCAAACGAACCGAAATTCCAAAATTTCAAAACCGAACGAAGATTTCGAAAGGTCTTGCATGAGTCGGGAAACGTGCAAGGAACGTAGTCTCGCATTGGACCATCATGCGCCTTCAACATTGCACGGCTATACCAGAGATGTTGGAGCCAAATGCAGGAATGATGCCCTGATCATTCCCATCAACATTTTATTCCCTCCCTCTCCTTGCTTTATGCGAGCGTGAAAGTCTTGTTGACACAATCGCATAAGGAGAACCACGTTACAAATCACTTTGACATTTAAGCCTCCTACTTGGGAATGCCGAGTGAACTTTGGAAAGTAACTACACGCGCACACACACGCACACACGCACTCACACAAACACACACACACGCACGCACACGCATGCACACACACACACACACACACACACACACACACACACACACACACGCACACACACACGCATGCACACACACACACACACACACACACACACACACACACACACACACACACACACACACACACACACACACACACACACACACTAAAGCAGCCTGAACTTCCTTTACATTGTAAGGCGTAAAATATCAAGAACATGCTTACTCATCACCTTTTCTGAGCTGGTGTGATGATGCACTGACCTCTCATGTCCTTCTGTCCCTAGGTAGATCTGACCACTGCTCCACGTCGACCCATTGAGGTTAGTGTAACTCATCATGTATTCTCATTTTCACCCTTTCAGGGACAGCGGTTACTACAGTGGCCAGCTTGTGATGTTATCAGGTTACAAGGTGCATGGAGGGTGTCAAGAACATGAGCCAATGTTAACGCGACTGATGGCAGTACCCCTGAACATTAAGCATGCCAAAATAACAAATGTCCCTGTAGACAAAAGGCTGCTAGAACCCATCATCAAAAGTGTTAAAAATATTTTGGGAAAACAAACGAAAAGAAAATTTGCCCCAAACTAAATTGATTGATGATGAAGAAGGCAATTTTAAACATGCAAACAGGAGATTCTTATTGTCATAGAGAAAATAAATACCACCCAAAAAAATAGAAAATGAAGATGCTTCCCTCATGTAAGCATTCACACGCTGTTTCTTTGAAGGTCAATAAGCATTCAAGGTATATCCGTTCATCTGAGGACATGACTGACAGCTTCAGTGACGTGGTTATGTCGTCAAAACTTGAAACAATCTGGAAATTTATGGCTGTGCTACATTCTATCTTTATTTATAAAAGCCGCCTGCGGCTGGGCAAAATATTTTTATGGCATGATGCACATTCGAAAGTGTCACTAATGATTATGATGTCAACAAATCTCAACACAGACTGAAAGGAAAATCAAGATCACAGTTCCAATCGCGCAGTTAAACTTTGGGCTCCAAACTGCAAACCACTCTGTCAACTCTGCGAACTCTCCAAGGATCAAATCCCAATTAAATTTGGACTCCGCTACCAATCAAAACAGCAGGGCTTACTGAGAAAATTCGTGTGAAGTCTCTCAGCTGAAGTAGTGCGTATGATGCAGGAAGGATGTAGAGACCATGTCTTGACTTAAAACGACAGTACAGTGAGACCTCAGCTTACGAACTTAATTGGTTCCCAGACAGAGTGTGTAAGCCAAAAAGTCTTCTTTTCCTTTCGGCTTTTCCCTTCAGGCGTCGCCACAACGAATCAATGTCCTCCATCTATCCCGGTTTTGTGCATCCTCTTCTCTCACACCAGCTACCTTCATGTCCTCTTTGACCACATCCATAAACCTCCTCTTCGGTCTTCCTTTCGGTCTCCTGCCTGGCAGTTCAAGGCTCAGCATCCTTCTCCCGATATAGTCACTCTCTGACTTTCTCTCCAAAGCCTCTAATATGAGTTGTCCCTCTAATGTACCCATTCCTGATCCTATCCAACCTGGTCACTCCCAAAGAAAACCTCAACATCTTCAGCTCTGCTACCTCCAGCTCTGCTTCCTGTCTTTTCTTCAGTGGCACTGTCTCCAGTCCAAACATCATGGCTGGTCTCACCACTGTTTTGTACAATTTTCCTTTCATCCTAGCTGAAACCGTTCTATCACACATCACACCTGACATTTTTCTCCAGCCGCTCCAGCCTGCCTGGACACGCTTCTTCACCTCTTTTCCACACTCTCCATTGCTCTGGACTCCACCTTCTTTATCTCTTCTCCCTGTAGCATCATTCTTGCACTTGGATCCCTCTCATTCACACACATATATTCCGTCTTGCTGCGACTGATCTTCATTCCTCTCCTTTCCAGGGCATATCTCCACACCTCTAGTTTCTCCGCCACCTGTTCCTTGTTCTCGCCACAGATCACAATGTCATCTGCAAACATCATGGTCCAAGAACATTCTTGTCTAACATCGGCTGTCAGCCTGTCTATCACCATAGCAAACAACAAGGGGCTCAGAGATGACCCCTGGTGGAGTCCCATCTCCACCTTGAATTCCTCAGTCACACCGACAGAACACCTCACAACTGTCTTACAGTCATGATACATGTCTTGCACCGCTCTGACATACTTTTCTGCCACTCCAGACTTCCTCATGCAATACCACAGCTCTTCTCTGGGCACCCTGTCGTACGCTTTCTCCAGATCTACAAAGACACAATGCAATTCCTTCTGACCTTCTCTGTACTTCTCTATCAGCATTCTTAAAGCAAACACTGTATCTGTCGTACTCTTTTTTTGGCATGAAGCCATACTGCTGCTCACAAATGTTCACTTCTACCCTTAGTCTTGCTTCAACTACTCTTTCCCACAGTTTCATTGTATGGCTCATCAACTTTATTCCTCTGCAGTTAGTATAACTCTGCACATCTTCTTTGTTCTTAAAAATGGGCACGAGTACACTTCATCTCCATTCTTCAGGCATCTGTTCACCATCTAAGATCTTGTTGAATAACCCAGTCAGGAACACCACCGCCACCTCTCCAAGACACTTCCATACCTCGATTGGTAAATCATCAGGCCCGAGTGCGTTCATCCTCTTCAGCACCCTCCTCACTTCATCCTTGCTAATGCTTGCTACGTCTTGGGCCACAACAGTCACATCTTCTACTCTTTGTTCCTTCTCATTTTCCTCATTCATCAATTCTTCAAAGTACTCTTTCCATCTTGCTATTACACTACTGGCACCTGTTAATACATTGCCATCTCTATCCATAATCACCCGAACCTGCTGTAGGTCCTTACAATCTTTGTCTCTCTGTCTCGCCAGCCTTTAAAGATCAGGCTCACCTTCCTTGCTGTCCAGCCGTGCATACAAGTCATCATAGGCCTCTTGTTTGGCCTTTGCTACCTTTACTTTAACCGTGCGCTGCATCTCCTTGTACTGCTGTCTACTCTCGTCCGTCCTCTCAGTGCCCCACTTCTTCTTTGCTAACCTCTTTCTCTGTATACACTCCTGCACCTCCCCATTCCACCACCAAGTCTCCTTATCTACCATTCCTCCACTCGATATACCAAGTACTTTCCGACCTGTGTCTCTGATTATGTTCGCTGTAGTTTGCCAGTCATCTGGAAGGACCTCTTGCCCACCCAGTGCTTGTCTTACCTCCTTCCTAAATGTCATGCAACACTCTTCTTTTTTCAACTTCCACCATTTTGTCCTCACTTCAGCCTTTGGGTTCTTCATCTTACTCACTGTCAGCATCATCCTACACACCACCAACCTATTCTGTCTGGCTACACCAGTAATGGGCAAACTACGGCCCGCGGGCCACATACGGCCCGTTAGGCTTTTCAATCCGGCCCGCCGAACTTGCCCAAATTATAGTACAAACAGTGTCTAAAACTCATGACAAAAAGCTAGCGAACAACAGGGCAGATAACTGAAAAGTTGCCTGCCCCATTTTTCCCAACTTGAAGCAAAATGAGACCAATCCCAATAACTGTGAGACTAATAAAGGCAAATCAAATCCAATCCAATCCAATAAGAAACATTGTCACAAAGTATAAAGTTTTTTTTAAAATCAAGAATGCACCAACTACAAATGCTGCCTTGCTTAATTTACGTCAAATGCGCATGGCTGTGAATTTTGCTACAGTAGTCGATTGTCATTGTGGTGCACAATGCAACGTTTGCATTGATTCCTACGAGCCACTAAGCCCCTTTCATAAGTCTCACGTACACTTTACAGTCACGGTTTAATGTAAATTTACGTTTTGTAGCGTCACATATGTTGTTAGCTTCTTTTGAATCTTTCTTCTAGTTTGAGGTTCTGTGCATCTATTTTGGAAAATGACATGCAATTGCACGACTTTGTAACGCTTGCGAAAGTCCGGAAGAAAGAAGCAGGCTTCTGATTGGCTGCCGAGCCGAGTATGCAAATTTCAACTGCAGGTAGTCTATGTTTGTGTGCTCGGCGACGGTACACGTGTATGGTGTATATTGCCTGTGAAGGCGAGAGCGTCAGTGAGGAGTTTGTTGAGCGCGCGGTCAGGACAAACCATCTATGATTTGGCGGAATTTAACACAAGTAGGTATTATTGAGCTTGAATATTTCGTTGTGTAATAATATGTTTTGAATGTTGAAAGTGATTCCATTTATCAATAAATGTTGATTTCTTTGCCCCTTCGATGGAAACTTAAAAACAGACGCAATCTTGATAAATCACAGTGCATATGTTATTTTAATCTATTTCCATTTCCTCCTCCAAGTATCTGCGAAATAGTCTGTAAATGTCTGTGTAAGCTCATCGATAGTCTGTAAATGCCATATCTTGCATATTCCTTGAGACAAATTTATTAACTGATCAGGGATATTTTTCACATTTGAAAGACAGTTAATAAATTGGGTTGTAGTGTTCTTACTGTGCTTGTACACACTACATTTAAAGGACAACCGGCACCATTTTTTGTTTTTGTTTCCCACTGACATCAGAAAAACGATTTATAGCATCTAAAATACCCAAATCAGGCAGGCTGATATTTTTAGTTAAATGAAAAACACCAATAAAAATGACTTCAAAATGAATCCGGAAATGGTCAGTTTCAGAAGGTTCCACCCCTCTGTTCGTGACGTCACGCCAAGACGTCTTGCCTTGCTCGAGAATCAAAACAATGGCTTCAGATTCGGAGAAGATGTTTTCTTGTTCTTGTTCTTCTGAAGAGGAAAGCATAAATGTTTGCAATTGATTCTAGGAGTCCTCCCATATCAATTCGAGCCGTCAATGACAGCAATGTAGCACCCAGAAAAAGCAGAAGATGGCGCCCAAGCGCCGTTGGAAATGGGCTGATTTGTATGCTGGGAATTTGTGTCAGCGAATATCAAATAGTTGTCTTGGTGCAACTCACAACGATTCACCATGGCGTTATTTATGTGTTTTCCTTCTAATTTCGCCATCAACACGGATCAACACGGATTAACACGAAGTTTTCAGACCAAACAAAGTACCCAAAATGCATTGTATGTCGCTTTCTCGGTCAGGGGCGGTCTTAACGTGACGTCACATGGGGATCGTCATCAACTCGAAAACAAGACTTCATATATTCAGCGCAAGTCTTAAAACGTAAACTATAGCTATATGCTGTGGAATCTTTGTAAAATACGCTCAGTCGAAGTCATTTGAAGTGATTTTATAAATTATGGACATAACTTGTTCGGAGTATTTCCGGCCCAAACACTCCCTCCAAATGCTCCTGGCCCGGCCCCTCTGTCAAATTTTAGAACCCAATGCGGCCCGCGAGTCAAAAAGTTTGCCCACCCCTGGGCTACACTCTCAATAACCACTACTTTGCAGTCACTGATTTCCTTTAGATGGCGCCGTTGACACAAAATGTAGTCTACCTGTGTACTTCTGCCTCCACTCTTGTAGGTCACCCTATGTTCCTGCCTCTTCTGAAAGAAAGTATTCACAATAGCCATTTCCATTCTCTTAGCAAAGTCAACCACCATCTGTCCTTCAGCATTCCTCATCTGGAGTCCAAACCTGCCCATCACCTCCTCATCATCTTTGTTTCCTGCGCCAACACGTCCATTGAAGTCTCCACCAATTACAACCCTCTCACTTCTTGGGATGTTCTGTATGACTTCATCCAAGTCCAACCAAAATGTCTCTTTCTCCGCCAGCTCACATCCTACTTGTGGGGCATAACCACAAACAACATTGAACATCACACCTTCAATTTCTAGCTTCAGACTCATCATTCTATCTGATACTCTTTTTACTTCTAAGACATTCCTAACAAACTCCTCTTTTAAGATAACCCCAACTCCATTTCTCTTTTTGTCTTCACCATGATAGAACAACTTAAACCCTGACCCTAAGCTTCTAGCCTTGCTCCCTTTCCACCTGGTCTCCTGGACACACAGTATGTCTACCTTCCTTCTCTGCATCATGTCAACCAGCTCTCGACCTTTACCTGTCATTGTTCCTACATTCAAAGTTCCTACTCTTAGTTCTATCCTCTTGGCGTTCCATTTCTCTCTTTTCCTCCGGGCACATCTCCCTCCTCTCCTTCTTCGACCAACAGTAGTCAATTTTCCACCGGCACCCTGAAGGTCAACAGTACCAATGGTGGCCGTTGTTAACTCGGGCCTCGACCGATCTGGTATGGGATTCAGAGGTTTGAGTCACATATTTGTTTTGGCAAAAAAATTTACGTCGGATGCCCTTCCTGACACAACCCTCTGTATTTATCCGGGCTTGGGACCGGCACAACAAGACACTGGCTTGTGCCCCCTTGTGGCTACATTAGTGTGTAAGCCAAAACGTGTGTATCACAAAAAAAAAACCCATAGGAAACCATTAGTATGGGAATAATCCGTTCTCGGGTTTCCATAAAATATACTTTTCAACTAAATAAGCCTTAAAACTACACACAACATACCTTATTCTGTGTATAATAAATGTGCTATTGTATTGTAATGAAAGAAATAAACTGCACTGTATAATAAAGTCACTTTATTTACATTTGTGATGGTCATTGATGGCTTGATGGAATGGCGTTGGAGGTCCGAGGTCAAAGGCAATTGCTGTTTGGAAAGAGAGTCACATTCCATAGGGACTGTAATTAAAGAAATAAACTGTGCTATAAAATAAACTCGTTTTATTTACCTTTATGATGGTAATTGATGGCTTGATGGAATGGTGTTGGAGGTCGAAGGTCAGAGGGAATTGCTGTTTGGAAAGAGAGGCACATTACATGAGGACTGTAATTAAAGAAATAAACTGGGCTGTAAAATAAAGCTTTTTATTTTTGATGGTCGTTGATGGCTTATGGAAGGAGAGTCACCTTCCATAAGGACTGTTGGTAACTTCACCTCTGGTGTGGCTTCTCTTCTTTGCTTCTTTGGAGACTCATCATTTTTGCTGATTAAAAACCTCTTAATTGACACCTGTTGCTTTCTGACTTGTAAGGTCTTACGAAGCTGAGGCATCACATTATCGTTCATCATGTTGATGATTGTCATAGCCACAGTCTTTTCTGGATGGAACTGTTCGGTAAAAACCTGCACGTCCTTCCACTTTGCCAACATTGCTTTTATGAGCTCACTTGATGCTGCAGCCATCTCCTCCTCCTCGCCCTCAGATGTTCTCGAACCATGCGTTGCTGGCTTTAAAATCCTCAATAAGCGCCGAACTTCCAGGTTGGCGCATGGCGATATCGGCTTGAATTAGCCGTGCTTTCTCGCATAAAATAGCTTCACTCACATTGTCGCCGGAGATCTGTTTTTCGTCAATCCAAATTAACAGAAGTTTTTCAACTTCTTCGATTTCCTGAGACCGTCGCTTTGAGAGCACTGAAACACCTTTTGCAACAGACGCACCTTTGATGGCTTCTCTGTTCCGGAAAATGGTAGGAATGGTTAACTTAGCATAGCCGTGCTCGGCCACTAAATCACACAAACGCACACCTCGTTCGTGTTTTTCAATTATCTCCTTCTTCTCAGCGACGGTGATTTTCTTTTGTGTCTTCTTGGGCTGAAGACGAGCCTGTGGTGGTTTTTTTTTGTCCCATAATGGGAAAATTATTAGCAAAAAGCTCCTAGGAGGCGATCGACGTGTGCATTCAATGAGAGGGGGTGTGGAATGTAGCGCCGGCTGGAGCGCTGTTCGGTCGTGTACTTCCATCCAAGATTACTCCGCCAGATCCGAAGGTCGTGTGCTTTGGTGTTCTTCCGCCGAAGATTACTCCACCAGCCGTGGTGGGTGTGTATCACGAAAATAGTGCGTATTTCAAGGTTTAATTTTCATAAATTTGACGTTTGTAAAATGAAAAGTTCGTAAGATAAGGTGTTCGTAAGCTGAGGTCTCACTGTACATGTAGACTGAAACTCAAGTTCCAGAATAGACTTGGATGGATGGATGGTTTTCAACTCTACATGTATCCATGCACTTCATTTATCCATTCATTCTCAATCCCACTTATTCTGAAGATGGTCACGGGGAGTTGCTGGAACCTGTCCCAGCAGACTTCACTCTGAACAGTTTGCAAGTCAGCTGCAGGGGCCATAAAGAGACAAACAATCTGACAGTTCAACGCTGCATTTGGCCTCTACTTTTATCGCCATATAAAGCCCAGAAAAAAGTAAAAGAACACAAGTTTCTGATCCATCCAGCCACCTATTTTCTGTAGTCCTGGTCCTCTAATGGGTCAAACACTTACACACACATTCAAATCTATGAACAATTTAGAATCAATAATTCAGGAGGATGTCGAGATTTAAACCTAACACCCATCAACTGGGAGGCGGATACACTATTCCTGGATCCATAAATGCAATGTTGTCACCTTTGCTCTACCCTTCCACTAAAGTTTATGCAGTGTTTTGGTAATAATCCTGCAAACAAACAAGTCAAAAACTGGAGTGTACTGTTTATTTTGTGTTTTGCAAACTGATGGTTAGCTGCTGCGCAGCGGAACAATCACATTGGGCAAGTGATTCTCAAACACTTTGCATCCTACCCAAGTGCTCATCACACAACTGCGCTTTAGACATGGAAGTGTATTGCAATTCAGCGTGTTTGCACTATAACTGGGAGTTTCAAGGCACGGTAAGACCTGTCTAGTATGAGACCACACAGAGACATTGTTGAGAGATTGATAAAGGTACATCTCGAAGTGATGGATTATTCTGCATATTTGATTAGTTTACGTCTGTGTAAAATCTCAGTCATACAGGAGTGGTCCATCGATGAAAAGGTTTTCGTCATCTGTACTTCTTTGAAGGTTCAAAGAAGAACAGATTACGTCTGAAGAAACGCTTTCATCGATTCCATTAGATTACATTAGATTTGCCTTGATTAGTCTCACAGTGGAGAAATGTACACAGCAACAGTTATATTGCATTTCATTATACCATTACTTTAATTTATTTAGGCCCTCGGGCAAAGTTCTGTTCCTACAAGAATATGAGATTTTGCTTGCACACATACAATACAGTGAATGCTGATAGGACAGCAAACACTGAATATCTCCCTGGGGGATTTTACGTTTCTTCTTTCTCAATTGTGCTTTGTGATTGAAAACATAACAGGACGTTTTTGCTCGAGGAATCTGTTTCGGATTTCCTCTGAAGGTAATGAGCCAATGCAACCGTTGATTCCCATGACTGTTACCCTTGGTCTATGTTGTGCTTAAGGTCCTTCATCAGACTGATGTGGTGGGCGTGTTTTTGATACCTTTTGTTGAGGGACACGACATGCAGGCAAGACCTACGCGGAGCTCTTCTAATGTAATTACTCTAAGTGCAAATGTGTTCAATAAGATTTGAAGTGACATTCATGCTGACTGATTGAATTCCCAGACCTGCACTGAGCATGTGCCGTCATGCACATCTCATTTGTCATGTCATCTATGTAGCAACACCCGCTGTAGGGTTCTGCAATTATCACCATCTTATTCATTTCCCTCCTGCTTCAGTTTATTTAGGGCATGGGTGTCACACTCATTTTTTTGCCAAAAAACCACTGATAAAAATATAAATAATAAAACAAGAAATAAAACCACACAGAGAATGTGATTTTAAATAGGTGGGTTTTGAGCCATGATAATGTTTAATCCCCTCCACAAATTACATCTAGAGCCCATAACAAATTAATGAATAACTAGTTATGGGTCCGCGTGGGTTTTCTCCGGGTCCTCCTGTTATTGGATTGGATTGGATGAGCTTCTATTAGTCTCGCAGTGGAGAAATTTGCATTTCACAGCAGCAAAGTTATGAAAGTAAGAGGAAAGGAAAGAAATGAGTAGAAAAACAAATACAGTACAAGGCTGCTGTAAAAGCAGCAACTCTTGCGGCGCCATCTTGAAGTAAAAAAAACAAACACGAAGTAACAAATAATGTGACACAACACAAAAGACACAGTCATTGAATCGTAAGCACTTTCTGCACCCTTTGTTGCATGAATCAGTTCTAGATGAAAGAGGAGACGATCAAAGCCTCCTTTTTACCAGTGGATCAAGGACGTCATGGTGGAATGTTCACGTCTGCTACAAGCTAAATGTTGAAAGCAAACACAAAGCTGTAGCATCCATTGACGAAAAGAGATTGTCTCACAAAGAGTTTATGGCTTGGGGGAAGAAGCTGTTTAAATGTCTGCTGGAATCTCTGCTTTTTCAAATCCGCCACCTTCAGCTCTGTTCCCTGTCTTCTTGACATTGTTTACATAATCGCTCTACTGTTCTATAAACCATTCATTTCACTTTAGCTGGTGCGTTTCTGTCCCCATTAGTCCTGGCATTTTTCCCCACCCGCTGTATCCTTTTGATATGCTCTCTTTCACCCCTCAACCATTCTGGATCTGAGGAAAAAAAGGTTGCGCCCTTTCACTTTGTCACCTCCCATTTCTCACTCTTATATTCTCTCACTTTTACTTTATACTCCCATAGTGTACAAACTGTACATTAAGAGTAACCACTGCAAATATTAAAACAAAACTATAACTAATAAGGCCAGTGGTTCTTAACCTTGGCTTGATCGATCCCCAGGTATTCAGTGAATCAGTCTTGATCGGGTTTGACATGTCAATTAATTATGACATTCCCACATGGCCAACACTGGCTGCAGATGATGACATTACATGGCTTGCCCAAACGTTGCCTCAGGAAGTTTAGTTCGCTCAGTCGTCAAAGTGTGACTGTGGCGATAGGACATCGAGCATGGTTCATTTTGTGCAAAATTAGAAAACTGCATACCTATGTTGAGTCATTTTATTCACTTTTGTTTCAGTTTTTACATTGATACATTCCAAAATTAATTTCCTGGTCCATCCACGAAACGTATTCACGTTGTGTGAGTGGGTGTCGCGTTCGTCTGGTTTGATGAGCATCTCGAGGTCTCCCAATGCATCTACAGTACATCCATTCTGCACTTTCTACATCCCTTCTGCATATTTGGTGCAGGTGCCTCCATCCTTCTTTCCTTGTCTGCAACTTCACAGATCATCTGTTGCGAAGTATTTTTAACTGATAATTAACTACATTTTTAGTGAAGTTTGGTCATTCTTTCAGTCATCGTTTTCTGTCCCCATAGTGACATTCAGCTCTCCTGGATTGTCTTCTGATGCTTCGAGAAAAACCTTTCTCATGCGCCACAGAATTCCTTCGTACTCCTGTTTCTCCTTCAGATGTCCTTTTTTTTTTGCTTTGGCTTTCGGCTATTGTGAGCCCCGAGAGTCCAGATGATATACAGCATGGTTTGGAACTTCTTGCCCAGATTTTCTGACAAGGTTCTCTCTCTTACTTGGTCTACATTGTGTCAGACCCCATGCGGCTGGCCATTTCCTTCATGCCATCGAGAGTTGTTCAGTTCATGTCATACAAATATCTTTAAAGAATAACAATAAAAACACTGATGCTCAGGGAATCTAAAACGACACCGTCGTCTCTGACAAAGTTTACCTGACATGTTCCACTCACGCATTAAATAAGCATTTTGTTTTGGAGGGCATCATATTTTGAGAGATACAGTACTTTATTTGCCTAGAGTTGAGAAATTGAGAAAGAACTAATGTGGACACACACATAGACAGGCACACACAAGACTTTTAATAGATTTCTTTTTTTTTTACTGAATCCACTCGTTGGCTCGGGTTCAGCATACCTGAGATGTCTGTGATAAGATAAACAAATCATCAACAATGGAAAATGGAACTGAATAGTGCCACTTAGCAGTTTTTTTGACGACGATACTAGTGCAGCGTGTTCTACCGGAAACAAATTCCTTGTGTGTTCTACATGCTTGGCAATAAAGATGATTCTGATTCTGATTCTGATTCTGAACAAGTTAAAAAGATTCATTAATAGCCATCCTTATTCAAGTCAGTTACCAGGATTAAAAGACTCAAGGGTTAAATCAGATGGCTATTGAATTTGTGATCCACAACAAAAGTGGAGGAAGAAGGAAATTAATCTTTGTTTGTCATGTAAACACACACGCACACACATATACCCAGTACACACCTGCACACACACAGACTCACATGAATTTTGACCTCCGCATTTGACACGAGGTGTTAAACTGAAATTCATTACACTTGCATGATTGTTCTCGGTTTCGGTCCTTAGTCTTTTTGAAGTTAATTCATTCTTATATAATGAATGCATTTGACATGATCTAATTTGCAAATCTCAACAACTTTTCTCCTTATCACCCACCAGTCAGAAGTGTAGCAACAGTATAATTTTGAAGTGATGTTGATGGAAAAGGGTGTAAATATTGTTGCTTTCAAGCCAGCTGTGAGTTGGCGGTAACTGTTTACTTGCTTGGAAACCATGTTTGGTTTGAATGAGACAGTGTGTGTGCGCAGTACACACAGTTAGACATGCCCATTATTTCAAATGACAGCTGTGGTGAAACATATAATGTGTTTATTACTGTTTTTTGGGGTTTGGTTTGTGTTTTAAACATTTTCCCCTGCCCTTTTGTCACAATTTGTCATCTCGTTCAACTCTTTGCGGTAGGAAGTACAGACGGAGCCGGTACTAAATGCGCTGAAAGCCACGAAGAAGAACCGACGCTTCAAGAACCAGAAGGAAAACCTGCCCTCTGCCCACCTTCCCATCAAGGTGCATCAACAGTTGGCCAAGCGTGAGTTCTCCTCACTCTATTTAAGTGCATGCAATTCAGTGTTGTGACTTGTTTTTAGTCGCAAAACATCCAATCTTAATATTTTCTTTCGAAAGAAAATAAAATCACGTTCAAATGGTGTTTTGCCTCTGTGAAATACTAACAACATCCTTTGTAACACATGGTAATAGATGCGTACAAACTAAAAAATAATAATCAAATGGAAGGAAACTATTGTACATTATAGTTATTTCTGAATGTCTTCAAGAGGTGGGGCAAAGTGCGGTTGTCTGTGACATCAGCAGGTCTGCGTGTAACGATGGGGAGAAGAGTTGCTTGCTCTGAGTGCATTTATGTCCCGGCATTTGTGAAAAGGGCTAAAAATTACATCTGTGACCATGGCTGTCCTTGGCACGTGCACGCTTTTTAGTCAAAATAGAAAAAAAAAACAATGTGGTATAGCGTATTTTCCGGTGTGTAAGGCGCACCCCCAATGAATAGTGTATTTTCAAATGTATTCCATATATAAGGCGCGCCGGACAATAAGACACACATTTAACGAATGAAAAACGTTTTCCAAATATAATATATACAAAGAAAATCCAACTATAAGGCACACATTATAAGGCATTACAGTAAAGGGTGGGGTTATGCATTACTTCTTCTACAGGGGGAAATGGAGTCGTGGCTGCTGACAGTAGTTGAGAGACCTGTTGTGGCTCAATATTACTTCACAGACAAGGTGCGCCTGTGTATAAGGCACAGGGTCTTATTTTGAAGAAAATCAAGGCTTTTGGGAGCGCTTTATACACCGGAAAATACCATAGAGGGGACGCAAATGTTGATCCGCCGAATAGTAAGCGACCCTGTACGCTAAACTACCTTAACCGATCTCTTTCATTGCAGCAGGTGAACCGAGTGCGATCCCCATCGACTGGGACGAGGTGCACGGGTATCGTCACAGGATGGACTACCAGAAGGGCAAATTACTGGTCGTCAAGTCGGGCTTTTACTACGTCTATGCCAAAACCTGCTTCCGCTACTACGAGTTGCGCGGGGATGGAGATCAAGGCGGCGGGCACTCCATGGACGTGAGCAATACGCAGCTCATCCAGTACGTGTACCACGAGCGCATTAAGCAGAACAGCAAAGCAGACCTGTTGATGAAGACGGGCAGCACCATGCGCTGGGACAACTCCAGCTACAATATGTACTGCGCCCAGCAAGGCCGAGGCCTGTGGCTGCAGCAAGGGGACGCCTTGTACGTCACCGTGTCCAACGCGTGGATGCTGGACCCCGATGGAGTGGGCACTTACTTTGGGGCCATAAAGTTGGGTAACTGAAAATGTTCAGACTTGGGATGGCGCCATGCTACTGCAGTGACCCCCAAAAAGCCGCTGATATTGCGCATTTCATCGTTTCACCACATTACTTTTTCCTGACACAGACAAAACCACACTCGACTCGGTCCAATGTAGCGCTGGATTCTTTTAAGGTGTGTGTATGCGTGGGTGTGTGTGTATGTACGTGTGTATACTGTATGTGTGTCTATGTGTTCGTGTCTATTTGTGTGTGTTTATACTCATGTTATTCATTAAGATCAGATTTTAGTGTGCCATTTGTTTTTGTTTTGTTTTTTGCACTGATGAGACAAACAAAGGACTCAAAGCGACGAGTTGTTGACAAAGGACCTCTGCATCACCATGGAAATACTGAAGCGGAGGCAGCATCTGTTTGCATTTTAACATTAACGGGACAAAAATATTGCTCAAACTCAGCTGGCGGTGTTTTCAAGACAAAAAATGTTTTGGATTGTGCGATCAACGCGGGCCAGACGAGGTCCCTTCATGTCGGCTATGTTTATGTGCAAATCATTGACCGCACCAAAGATGTGCCGAGATTATTCCATTTTGTTCTTGCAACATCATCCATTTCGTGTCGGTCTCAAAACAAGCATTGTGATAAACTGAGCTACTATACACAGAAAGCATGTCAACCATGTGGTGTCAATTTCACCTTCACTGACCCAAATGTTCCCACCATTGCTGGTGTGCTGAGACTTTCCCGAGATGTGCAGTGTCAGTCATTCACAAGGCACGTTTAGGCAAACAATTTTGCATCTATTATTCAGAACCTGTGAGCAACCTGACTTGAAAGTGGAAATCACTGGGAGAACATGTAAATTCCACCAATGAAGGCCCGAGCTGAGAATCCTTCATTTCAAAACACAATAGCAAATGTGTAGCTTGAAGGTACAGTATGTCTCAATCTTTGCCAAACTAATCATGCTACAGTAGGAGAAACTGTTGTTGGGTCATGATATTCCAGTGAAGCGAAAGTACAGAATGGCTCACTCAGACGCATTGTCAGCAAGAAAGACCAAAAAACATGGACTTGGTTGTTAAATTTTACACTTGGTGCCACTCAAGAGCCCCAACTATTTGCATACACGTCATTGAGCAGTATTTTTTTAAATGGCACTCCGGGCAGCAAACGCACCTTATCACTTTATAACCTTGTCAATGTGTTTGTTCGTGTTGCATCATCTGCTTGGAATTAGGACAATGAGGTTCATGTAAACATAGTGAGTCCCTTATTCTAAAGAACTCTAACTCTGGCTTGATTTGTTTTTATTTACACAGCCAGTTCAACATACCACGTTCCTGATTATATCATGCTCATGCCGACATGACATTTTTGACTGCATTTCGACCAATAACATGTTTTTGTTTGTTTTTGTTGTTGTTGTTTTTTTGTGTGACGATCAACAAGCAATGCAGATAGCTGGACTGTCTGCTCTTTAATGACATGATGAGACTCTTCGAAAAGGAGGAACCAAATTGACTTTGGTTTGTCTTTAACTTATTTTCCTTCTCGGTTTTCATTTGGCTCTCCGAGGTGAATGGGAATATGCACTATTTATTTATTAGCAATAGAAGTACAGAGGCAGGTCATTGTTCAAGTGACTTTCGGCTGTAAAACAAAAAAAGGAAAAAAGAAAAGTATTTTATGTCGCCGACATTCATTATGCAGCACTTCAGAAATAGGCACGCTTTTTGTTTTATGTGAAAAAAATGGGCTTCAGCTCTAATTCCATATTTATGTATCTTGTTTGGGCACTCTTCTAACTGAAAGCAATTTGTATTGTTTATTCTGCAAGATAGTAGCGTACCTGAATTCGGTGTGACGTTTTTTAATTGTTGTTTGTGTTTGTTTAAATAAATAAATAATATTACTTTTGTAATTAAGTGTCATGGTGTATTGAAGTGTGGGAATGGTTCCTGGTTCAACGCCCTTTCTACATTCACTGAGCACTGTTGCAAAAACACGTGAGTAAAAAGAACAAAATCTATCGGATCACATAGTCATTGGAAAGTGAGCTAGAACCCCCCAAACTAATTTTGAGATGTTCTAAATTGATTTTAATTGTAATAGAAAAACTCAATGACAACTTGTCAACCTTCATGAACCCCCACAGAACAGGAATCACAAGGGATACACAATACGAGTTTGTGGAGTTAATATCATCTGAATAAACTTAACTTTGACATTGGATAAGCAAAGGGCATACACTAATGTCTAATGTGATCTTTAGTAGAACACAATGCTATTTTATTGTTGTTCTGATTGTTTAGCTCTGAGTCACAAAGCGTGTTCACACAGCAAAGTTTCAAAGGCATTTTTATCCTTATGTCTCTGCGTAGGCTCATGTCTGAGGTAGGTATGAAAGTCAACACGGATGTCAGGTAGATAGGTCATTCGGTAGGCAGACGAACAGGTCAATATGTTGAGAATGTAGCTGTCCATACTTAAAGGTTGTTGATAGGAATGTACGTAGATCTAGGTATAATTAATTATGTTGGGCCAGAAATAATCCTGAAATGATCATACTGTAGGTGGGCATTCCATCAGACTGATGAAAGGTCCGTTATTACATGACTGTTCTTAGCTCAGGCTGACCCACATGGGTTAAGTCCATCCCTCATTGAAGAAAAAGTTTCTTCAGCCGTCATTTGTACTTCTTTGAAGGTTTCAGGCGTTTCCTCATTCGAAGAGCTTCGCCAGCGAACAGGACTGACCTGAAATAACCTGTGGAAAATAGTATGTAGGGTTGAAGACTATGTGAAATGTCAAGACCCAAAGAGTCACAGAAATGTTTTAGTCACCATTGTGAATATTGTATATGTTGAAGAGAGTCAACGCAACAGATTATCTTCCATCACACTGATCCAAACAGAGCATTGTTATCAAATGGTGAATAGTTGTACTTTATTTGAATGTTGCCGATGACTATTATCCTTTCTGTCATTGCCTGTTTAATTGAGCATCTTCATCTTTATTAAGTCCATAGAGTTGCTTGTTCTGTAGCCACACGGGGACACAAGGTAGTGTCTTATTGTACCAGTCCCAAGCCCAAATAAATACAGAGGGTTGTGTCAGGAAGGGCATCCGACGTAAAAGCTGTCCAGAACAAACATGCGAATCAAACCTCTGAAGATGGAGGACACCGTTTCGCTGTAGCGACCCCTGAAGGGAAAAGCCTGAAGGAAAAGAAGCCACTGATCCAAAGGGTTGTCCTGCTCTTCAACCTGCTGGCCACAACAGTACCGAAAGCTGCTCGGTCTTGTCACCTTGCTGCTAAACCCATGGCAGACATTTGGCCCACAGTGAAAACCTGAAGCAAAACTCATTGGACCGGAGTTGTGATGAGAATTCCCTTGCGTCATGTTGGGACCAGCAGGACATTTTGAAGTCCCGGCAGGGCGGTCCCCACACACAATGCTCACGGTTCCCACACTTGTCCAGTGGAACTGGACCTCACACAATGTTTAAACAATTCCATTACTTTGGTGTAAGATCTGGTGTTGGAAAAAGGAAAAAAAATGAAAAAAAACTTGGGTGAGGAATGGAATGTGTTCAGCACTGATGTGTGTGTAGAATTACTGGTAAATTATTTGTATAGTTGCCGCCCATTTATCGCAGGGGATACACGTTCCAGGCTCCGCTGCAATAAGTGAAAATCCACGCCTTACAGAGACCATGCAAAGCAAACATTTCAAATAAAAACCATTTTTTTTACCCATCCCACACACTTCAAAACCATTAAAACACACTTTTAAGTCGTTTTAGTTTTTATTCCCTTACACCTATCCTCTCTCATTCACTCAGTTCGCCATGTAAGAGGCAATGTGCTTATTTTCAGCTGTTTATTTACTTCTTCCAGTAAATGGTTTACTGTAACAGGAAATAACAAAAAATAAAACATTTCACATAGTACATTACACTACAAAATCTGTATCTGAATCACCCCGACATGAACGTATACAATATTGCTTAGAATTTAAATGTATTATCGTTATTATTATTGGGCGGTTAGCACACCGGCTTCACAGTGTAGAGGTCGCCGGTTCGCGTCCCGGTCCGGCCTCCCTGTGTGGAGTTTGCATGTTCTCCCCGGACCCGCATGGGTTTTCTCCGGGTCCTCCGGTTTCCTCCCACACTCCAAAAACATGCATGGCAGGCAGATTGACCACTCCAAATTGTTCCTAGGTGTGAGTGTGAGAGTGACTGTTGTATGTCTTTGTGTGCCCTGTGATTGGCTGGCAACCAATTCGGGGTGTCCCCCGCCTCGTGCCCGAAGACAGCTGAGATAGGCTCCAGCAACCCCCGCAACCCTAATGAGGAATAAGCGGTACGGAAAATGAGAGATGAGATTATTATTATTACAAAATGTCTGTCTGTCAGACGCTAATCTCAAACAATCATCCAGACATGTATTTTCGACAATAATGAAAAAGTTTCTTCAGCCGCCTCGGCTTACGAAATTTTCGGATTACAAACGTTAAGTTCATGAGAATTTAATCGTGGCATACAAATTTTTCGGGATACACACACAGCGCAACAATGAGTGATGTGTCGTTCGTGAATGAGCCCATTCTCCAAACAAGGAAATGGGAGCTGATTTTTTTTGTCATCTATTCCCAACCCCCAGTGTTAAAGCCGCACGTGATTGGTCAAGAACACAGCAGTGAGAGGTGGGGGGTTTACAGAAACACAGAGCTGCAAGCATAAATAGATAGGCAGACGACAGAGAGAGAGAAAAATGATAGAAAACAGTGAAATTTGGACTCATTTCAACTTTGATACATCTGGGTAAGCTCTCAGTCGTATAGGAGTGGTCCATCGATGAGAAGGTTTCTTCAGCCGTCATCTGTACAAAATTGAAGGTTTCGGACGTTTCGCCTCCTATCCAGGAGGCTTCGTCAGCGAACTAAAGCCTGACTGGTCGTATCGGCCCCATTTATATATCCCTAATGTCCAGCCATGGCGGCACCGGACACAGCGATGATAGGTCCCTACTCTCAGGTTGGGGACAGCAGAGGACCACTCCCTGTGGCCCCACTGATTGTTCCTACATTCCTGACTAACGACTGGCCAACTTTGATAGTTCAAAGGCATCTTGTAGACTGCAAGGTTAAAATATCCCATGAATCAGGCTCCACAAATAAGTCGCACAAGCCATCTGTACACTTGATGCAAAATGATATCAACCCAGCTAAACAGAACACTATTGATGAGGAACCGATGAGAAGGTTTCTTCAGCCGTCATCTGTACAAATTTGAAGGTTTCGGACGTTTCGCCTCCTATCAAGAGGCTTTGTCAGCGAACCTGACGACGACCTGTTCGCTGACGAAGCCTCTTGGATAGGAGGCGAAACGTCCGAAACCTTCAAATTTGCACAGATGACGGCTGAAGAAACCTTCTCATCGATGGACCACTCCTGTACGACTGAGAGCTTACACAGACGTATTGATGAGGAATTAGGTAAAATTATCGCAGACAAAGCACGGCAACTTCACTCGGATATCGTCAAGAGGCAACCTGGAAGTTCGTCATCCATCGATGATTCCAAGGCTAGCTACGATGGTTCAAGAACTTTAAGTGTCGTACAGGGATTCATAGTGTCATTCGTCATGGTGAGGCAGCCAGTTCTGACGATAAAGCTGCCAAAGCTTACAAGTAATCATTCCTCAAGATGGTGGAGGAAGAATACGTTCCTCATCAAGTGTTTAATGCTGATGAAACTGGCCACTCCATTGCATCAAGCCATCAACGACCATCACAAAGGTAAATAAAACGACTTTATTATAAAATACAGTTTATTTCTTTAATTACAATACCATAGCACATTTATTATAAATAAAATAAGGTATATTTTGTGTAGTTTTAAGGCTTAGCAAATTAGAAAGTAGAAAAGTATGTTTTATGGGGACCTGGGAAGGGATTATTCTCATTTTGATGGTTTCCTATGGGAAACCATCAATTTTAATTAATGTTTGGGATACACACTTTTGGCCTCACACACTCTGTCTGGGAACCAATGAAGTTCGTAAGCCAAGGTGTCAGATCTATATATCCCTCCATTAATGATATATTTATGGCCAGAGTTAACAGCACAACTTTAGTATGCTGACACACTCTTCGGATGAGGAACGAAATGTCTGACACGTTAAAAGAAGTACAGATGACGACTGAAGAAAGCTTTTCGTCGATGGACAACTCCTGTACGACTGAGACCCTAGACACATATTTTCGACACTTGTATTCATTGGGATTATGAGTATATGGTGGCATACCTCAGATGAATTTTACGTGTAAGGTGAGGTATGTCCGCATCAGAATCAGAATCAGAATCAGAATTAGAATCATCTTTATTGCCAAGTATGTAGAACACACAAGGAATTTGTTTCCGGTAGAACACGCTGCACTAGTATCGTTGTCAAAAAAAAAAAAAACTGCTAAGTGGCACTATACAGTTCCATTTTGGCTACTGTTGAAAGAGTTCAAAGAGTTAATGGCTTGGGGGAAGAAGCTGTTTAAATGTCTGCTGGATTTGGTGCGCATGGATCGGTAGCGCCTGCCTGAGGGGAGTAGCTCGAAAAGGTGGTGGGCAGGGTGCGTAGGGTCCAGTAGGATTTTCCGCGCCCTAGTTTGGATTCTTGCAGTGTGCAAGTCCTCGAGAGTGGGTAGGGCGGTGCCAATGATTTTTTCCGCCGTCCGTTGAAGTCGGATTTTGTCCATTTTTGTGGCGGCCCCGAACCAAATGGTGATGGAAGAACACAGGATGGATTCGATGACAGCCGTGTAGAAATGTTGCAGCACCTCCTGTGGCAGGCCATGCTTCTTTAGCAGCCTCAGGAAGTACATTCTCTGTTGGGCCTTTTTCAGGATAGAGTTGGTGTTGACCTCCCACTTCATGTCCTGGGAGACTGTGATTCCCAGGAACTTGAAGGTCTCAACGGTTGACACCAGGCAGTTGGATAGTGTGAGGGGTAGCTGTGGTGATGGATGTTTCCTGAAGTCCACGATCATCTCAACTGTCTTGAGCGTGTTCAGCTCCAGGTTGTGACGGCTGCACCAGAGCTCCAGCTGCTCCACTTGTTGTCGGTACGCAGACTCGTCGCCGTCTTTGATGAGACCGATGACCGTGGTGTCGTCTGCGAACTTTATGAATACATACATCATACATCAAGAAATCATGAAAAATTATTTCTCCATTTTTGTGGAGACAAAGCATGAAGCATGTGAACCCCCACCTACCTCACCTTCCCACGAAGTTCAGCATATCCACAAAGGATTTTCATTTGTTACATAAAACTGCCCCATTTTGGCAGAAATAAAAGTCTCACTGGTCTTTTTTTATTGTTCACATATGTAAAAACACCAGCGTCTGTGGCTGCGAATAGCAGTCAGAATGGACTTTGAGACAATGAAATGGTGTTCATTTAACGGTATTCAGATGTTACCTGATGACCACTGACAAAATAATTTTGCATTTCATTCGATTCCAGTCATGATTTCAATGTCCTGACTGCCGATCAACGTTGGGGTTTATCAAAGAAAACCGTGCTGGGAAGGCGATCAGGGTGTTTTGTTTTTTTTCCAATATGAACAGCCCTGAAAGCATCAAACGTTACGCAATTAGGAAACATTGGCTGCAGAGGTTTTACGAGGTTTTGTGGTTTTGAGATTGAGTGATACAAAATGTATAGGCATGGATACATTTGTGGCTAGAGCATATATACAGTATATATATCCACTCCGATTCCATTGGTCTCCTCCGTTGAGTCAGCGGGGTTGGCTATTTTCACAAGCCGTCGGACTTCACCTCATTACTGGCGCACATGAACAATCCGCAGCGTTTGATGTCTGGTACCTGAGCTGCTTGGATAAAGCTAATACTGATGTTATTAAAACAATAACAGAGTGAGATTTACATGCTTTTTCATGGGCATGAGCAAGAAAGCGGCTTATTACTGCAACTAAGCCGTGTCATCATCTTCGTATGCCAGGCACCCAATGTGACAAAGATGTATGGGGAAAAAAACCTTAGCTACTTCCTGCTTGCGAATTAATGTTCCTGTTGTCATCATTTTCTGTACACACCCTTTGTCCTCCGAGTCAAAATGATCCGTCTTCAGTAACCCCCCCAAATGAGCGGTTTGATTGAATTTTAAACACACATTTTAATTTTGCTTGAAGAAACAACTTGTGCTTCACCACAATATGTGTGATATGGACTTCCTTTGTCACTTGTATTTGTATAGCTTAAGAAAAGGAAAACAAATGTGTGAAAAATATTTTTGGATGACTGATGAAAGTTGCGATTGGCTGGCAACCAATTCAGAGTGTCCACCGCCTTGTGCTCGAAGACGGCTGGGATAGGCTCCAGCACCCCCCGCAACCCTAATGAGAAATAAGCGTTACGGAAAATGGATGGATGGATAAATGACGAAGCTTTATTTTTTTCCCCCCAATGACTAATTTAGGACAAAACAGAACAATACATTTACGACAAGACAAAAATATGAGAATAAATGATAACTCAAATAATTAACAAATGTAGTGCAGTATGTAAGTGCAGAGCCTTTGCATATATACTGTATATTCCTTGCACCTGCAGCACTTAGTATGTTTGGCAGTCTTTCTTTTGAGAGCATAACTAGCTACTCTTACTTGCCCTGACTGGGGAACTGGCTGGATGAGCTGGACCCTCATGTTTCTCAGGAGCTCCTACGGTCTGAATAGCTTTCACCGCTGCTGCTCAGGCTTCTGTGCGTGGGACATGTTTCCTTCTTTCAATGAGTGGAGTTACAATTGGCTTTCTTATCTTCTCCAGTAATGGGTTGATCTATCTCCAGACCACCTCCTAAGATTCGGAGGCCTAGGTAAGCCTGCAGGTCGTTTTCATCCTTCTTTTTCCAGCTGTCTCCTTATTTGAGAAAACCCCTCCGATTTGTCATCTCTAGGATTATTTTTTCTCTTGCTGGTGGGATAAACTGGTATAATGCAGGTACAATGATGGTCCTGAAGATTATTCATCATACTCTGAGTTATATGACTCCCCATCTTCCTCTGGTACACTGTCCACTTCCTCTTCGGAATCAGTTGTCTCGTTGAATATCAGAAAAATCAGCTATAGAGCCTCTTCAGTGTCATAATGTACATTAATGGTGTCGGCACACAGAAAATTAAGGGTCATGTCATATATAGCCCCCTTATGACTCCTGGAAATCAACAAAAAAGGAGTTCTGCCATCTGCGACAATGCCACCTATCTTGGCTGGTTCATGTTGATTACTGTCTTGTTCACGTGTACAACTAATTGTTCTGAATCGAAAATCTACTTTTCGACTTTACCAGCCTCCCACAATAGACCCTGGGAACAGTCCATGATCGAACACAATGTAGTATACTATCATCAAGGACGCATTCATACATTTTGCATGTGTGTAATGTCTAACTGTCTCATGTTTTGTTTGTTCTTTAGTTTTTTTTAACCAATGTGTTCAAGACCCCGAAATATTTGGGAAACATCATAGGCAAGGTTATTTTTCATATTGAATACACCACAAGTGAAACATGAATCATCTTTTGTCAGTGATGTTAACATTGGTTACCTTATCCTCTTGCTGTCATTTAAATATCTTGTCTGAAGGGAAAAAATGATACACCACTGCTAAAACTCAACCCTCAAAGAAAAATTCCAACACATTCCACTGGAAAGAGAATGGCACTGTGGTTGGTTCATAACATGTTCTGCATGGAACAGAAGATTTCCTTAACCATCAATCAAGCCAAAATAAGTATTAAATGCACATATTATTTTTACCAACTAACACAGGGAATGACTCCAATGGTAATCTCTCCTCTGTGAGCCCCATACAAATCTCCTAACATGGCATTGAGCAAAATAAGGAAGAAAATGGATGTGTCCTCAATGGACTCCCCATTTCGAAATCTCCACAAAACAAAATCTCTCCAAATTGTGAAATTTAACCTTTATGGTTTGCCAAATGATTCATCCATTTTGTAACCCGCTGTATCCTCACAAGGGTCACAGGGCATGCTGGAGCTGATCCCAGCTGTCATCGTGCAGTTGACCTGAACCGGTTGCTTTGCGCCTATAAAGTTATGCTCTGCATGGAGCAGAAAAGTATAGGTGCCCAGTTGATAAGTTTCTGAAGTTCTTGCAGGATGTAATTACTCGTCAGAAAGATGTCGTAAATGTAAAATTGTCCATAAGAATTTTTGTCAGGGTTTGCTGCATACTGGACCTGGATAAGAAGCCGGTGCATAGCCACCATGTTTATGGCAAGAGCAAAAATAAAAGGGGTGATGACCACATTAAAGCCCCAGTTCCTAATTATTTTTCTATTATACTAATTGAAGCATGTTTACTTTAAAGGACAACCGACACCATTTTTTTGTTTCATAACTGACATCAGAAAAACGTTTTATAGCATCTAAAATACCCAATACATGAGGGCTGATAGTTTTAGTCAAATTTAAAAACACCAATAAAAATGACTTAAAGTGTCCCAAAACTACTTCAAAATGACCTCAGAAAGTTTTAGTTTCAGAATATCCCGCGCCCTTGTTCGTGACGTCATCTTGCTTTGTTCGAGAATCAAAACAATGGCTTCAGATTCGGAGAAGATGCTTTCTTGTTACTCATCGGGTTATGAATATGATTCAAATAGTTCTGAAGAGGAAACATAAATGTTTGGAATCGAATCGAGCCATCAGGACTGAGTGTAGTGTCCCAGAAAATGCACAAGATGGCACCCAAGCTCCGTTGGAAATGGGCTGATTTGTCTGCTGGGAATTTGTGTCAGCTAGTATCAAATATGTAGTAGTCTTGGTGCGACACACAACGATTCACCGTCACATTATTTATGTTTTCCCTTTAATTCCTCCATCAACACAGATCAACACGAAGTTTTCAGACCGAACAAAGTACCCAAAATGCATTGTGTGTCAATTTCTTGGTCAGGGGCGTTCCAGATGTGACGTCATGTCAGGCATCGTCATCAACTCGAAAACAAGACTTCATGAATATTCAGCGCAAGTCTTAAAATGTAAAATATAGCTATATGCGGTGGAATCTTTGTAAAATACGCTCAGTAGAAGTCATTTGAAATGATTTTACAAATTATGGACACAACTTGTGCGGAGGCGTCAGGTGTCCTTTACGGCTAACTATTTACTCAGTGTGGAGACCTCAGAATCAGGAAAATATCAATAAAGATTTAATTAAGGATTTCCAGACAGCTGATGATTAAAAGTATCCAATGTGAGAATATTTGAACCATACTCAACTGGTACTGCGCTCCGAACCAATTTAGAAAAGGTTTGTCCCGCATGTGCAACAGAAACAGACAGCAAGACGTGCATTCGTTGCTTTGTTCCCACAATCATATTGTTGCTCATTTAGCTTATGGGGATTTGACCAGTTTGATGTCCTATTATATTTCATGTTTTATTGTCCACAACGCCCAAAAACCCTGCAGGGTTTTTGAGCTCTGATCACTTGGGCAGCCCACACAGTAAATCAGGGGGGATGTGAAATGAAACATAGAGGAGAGACGGATTGTAAAAACAGGAAAGAAATTGTGGTTGACGGTGCTAACATACACGCTCACACGCCCACACACACACACACACACACACACACACACACACACACA
>NC_142741.1:15571912-15616912 GCF_051943395.1 Hippocampus bargibanti
ACAGACACACGCACGCACGTAAACACGCACACACGCACACGCACACACACACACACACACACGCACACACACACAGGACTTACTTGAACAAGATGGAATGTCATTCATCTGGACATGATTTCATCTCTCCTTGCAATGTTTCCACCCAGCATCCGTATTAGTGGGCCTCATTCAATTGTTAAATTCAAGCCTCTTAATGGTCAATAACCTAATTAATCAATCATTTTAATCCCTCAGTTTTGGAAAACCTTAGATGCTGTTCGAATGTTTTGAGAAAGGCCTTTTCCTGTTTCATTAAGGCATGTTTGGATGATGATCCTTGCTTAATAACTGTTGGGACTGGCAGCTGTTAAGTAAATCAATAAATAATGAACTTTGGGGTTTAAAAAAAGGAAATAGGAAATCATGGAAAGTCTTGGTCACTACTGTGCTCCAATAACATACTGTGTACACTATACAGTATCATCACCAAAGTATCATCACATAAAAATCTGGCTATGTCTGTATGCAGCTTGCAGGTTCTCATGTGGCCGTGGGTTTTCTCCGGGTACTTCTGTTTTCTCTTCCATTCCAAAAACATGCACGGCAGGCTGATTGAACACTCTAAAGCAGGGGTGGGCAAACTTTTTGACTCGCGGGCCGCATTGGGTTCTAAAATTTGACAGAGGGGCCGGGCCAGGAGCATTTGGAGGGAGTGTTTGGGCCAGAAATACTAAACTTAAAGCATTAACGGACAACCGACGCCTCCGGATGTCGTTATGTCCATAATTTGTAAAATCACTTCAAATGACTTCGACTGAGCATATTTTACAGATTCCACAGCATATAGCTATAGTTTACGTTTTAAGACTTGCGCTGAATATTCTTAAAGTCTTGTTTTCGAGTTAATGACGATCCCCATGTGACGTCACGTTTGGACCGCCCTGACCGAGAAAGCGACACACAATGCATTTTGCGGTACTTTGTTTAGTCTGTAAACTTCGTGTTGATCCGTGTTGATGGCGAAATTAGAAGGAAAACACATAAATAACACGATGGTGAATCGTTGTGTGTTGCACCAAGACAACTATTTGATATTTGCCGACACAAATTCCCAGCGGACAAATCAGCCCATTTCCAATGGAGCTTGGGCGCCATCTTCTGCATTTTCTGGGTGCTACATTGCTGTCTTCAGAACTATTTGAATCATATTCATAACGAGGATGAAGGTGAGGAAGGCAGCAGGTCCGGATGACATCAGTTCCCGACTCCTCAAGACCTGCTCCGACCAGCTGTGTGACATTGTCCAGCACTTGTTCAACCTGAGCCTGAAGCTGGGCAGAGTTCCACAGCTGTGGAAAACTGGGTGTTACTCTCAACAATAAACTGGACTGGACAACAAACACGGATGCCCTAATCAAAAAGGGACAGAGTCGCCTCTTCCTCCTCAGGAAACTGAGGTCTTTTGGAGTTCAGGGGTCACTCCTAAAGACTTTCTATGACTCTGTGGTGGCATCAGCCATCCACTATGGCATTGTCTGCTGGTCAGGCAGCATCACCACCCGGGACAGAAAAAGACTGGAGCGCTTTGTCAAGCGGGCCAGTTCTGTCGTGGGCTGCTCGCTGGACTCTCTAGAGGAGGTGGGCAACAGACGGACGCTAGCTAAACTAAAAGCTATGACGGACAGCCCCTCCCACCCCCTCCTGCCCATCCTGACAGCTCTGGGTAGCTCCTTTAGCCAGAGACTATTACACCCGCGCTGCAAGAAGGAGAGGTACCGCCGCTCGTTCCTACCGACTGCTGTCAGGCTTCACAATTCCCAATGATCACATGTGAAAAAAAAAAAACAAAAAAAAAAAAAACTGGACACTTGTAAATATGGGTTGTTGCAATATATCTAAATGCATTTCTTGATTCTGCACTATGTACAGTCTTGTTTATAGAACGGTTTTTGCACATCTACATTTGCACAGTATACAGTTGACATTTCTATTTTGTTATGCTTAGAATATCTTGTTTTCTATCCTTTCACTCCCACCCCAACCCCATCCCTCTTCAATTGCTGCTGTGGACTGCAAATTTCCCCATTGCGGGACGAATAAAGGTATTCTGATTCTGATTCTGATTCTGATTCCCATGAAGATGGGCTCACACCTGCATTGGATCGTTGAAAAACATGACACAATCGTAGTGAAGACAGAGTATTTGTATATAAATTATTTTTCCTAGTATGGACTGTTGGGGGGGTGTGTGTGAGTCAGACGGCGGGGTCATGCCAGGGCAGTGTCAACATTTGAGCAATGTTTCCACCCAGCATCCGTATTAGTGGGCCTCATTCAATTGTTAAATTCAAGCCTCTTAATGGTCAATAACCTAATTAATCAATCATTTTAATCCCTCAGTTTTGGAAAACCTTAGATGCTGTTCGAATGTTTTGAGAAAGGCCTTTTCCTGTTTCATTAAGGCATGTTTGGATGATGATCCTTGCTTAATAACTGTTGGGACTGGCAGCTGTTAAGTAAATCAATAAATAATGAACTTTGGGGTTTAAAAAAAGGAAATAGGAAATCATGGAAAGTCTTGGTCACTACTGTGCTCCAATAACATACTGTGTACACTATACAGTATCATCACCAAAGTATCATCACATAAAAATCTGGCTATGTCTGTATGCAGCTTGCAGGTTCTCATGTGGCCGTGGGTTTTCTCCGGGTACTTCTGTTTTCTCTTCCATTCCAAAAACATGCACGGCAGGCTGATTGAACACTCTAAAGCAGGGGTGGGCAAACTTTTTGACTCGCGGGCCGCATTGGGTTCTAAAATTTGACAGAGGGGCCGGGCCAGGAGCATTTGGAGGGAGTGTTTGGGCCAGAAATACTAAACTTAAAGCATTAACGGACAACCGACGCCTCCGGATGTCGTTATGTCCATAATTTGTAAAATCACTTCAAATGACTTCGACTGAGCATATTTTACAGATTCCACAGCATATAGCTATAGTTTACGTTTTAAGACTTGCGCTGAATATTCTTAAAGTCTTGTTTTCGAGTTAATGACGATCCCCATGTGACGTCACGTTTGGACCGCCCTGACCGAGAAAGCGACACACAATGCATTTTGCGGTACTTTGTTTAGTCTGTAAACTTCGTGTTGATCCGTGTTGATGGCGAAATTAGAAGGAAAACACATAAATAACACGATGGTGAATCGTTGTGTGTTGCACCAAGACAACTATTTGATATTTGCCGACACAAATTCCCAGCGGACAAATCAGCCCATTTCCAATGGAGCTTGGGCGCCATCTTCTGCATTTTCTGGGTGCTACATTGCTGTCTTCAGAACTATTTGAATCATATTCATAACTGGATGAGTAAAGAGAAAGCATCTTCTCCGAATCGGAAGCCATTGTTTTGATTCTCGAGCAAGGCAAGACGTCTTGGCGTGACGTCAAGAACAAGGGGGTTGGACCTTCTGAAACATTTCCGGATTCATTTTGAAGTCATTTTTATTGGTGTTTTTCATTTAACTAAAAATATCAACCTGCCCGTTTTGGGTATTTTAGATGCTATAAAACGTTTTTATGATGTCAGTGGGAAACAAAAAAAGATGGTGCCGGTTGTCCTTTAAATGTAGTGTGTACAAACCTCATAGCACATTAAGTACACTACAACCCAATTTATTAACTGTCTTTCAAATGTGAAAAATATCCCCGATCAGTTAATAATTTTTTCTCAAGGAATATGCAAGATATGGCGTTTGCATACTATTTCGCAGATACTTGGAGGAGGAAATGAATGAAAATAGATTAAAATAACATGCACTGTGATTTATCAAGATTGCGTCTGTTTTTAATAAGTTTCCATCGAAGGGGCAAAGTTAAAGAAATCAACATTTATTGAAAAATGGAATCACTTTCAACATTCAAAACATATTATTACACAACGAAATATTCAAGCTCAATAATACCTACTTGTGTTAAATTCCGCAAAATCATGGATGGTTTTTCCTGACCGCGCGCTCTACAAACTCTCCACTGACGCCTTCGACTTCACGTGCAAACAATACACGTGTACCGTCGCCGAGCACATAGACATAGGCTACCTGCAGTTGAAATTTGCATACTCGGCACGGCAGCCAATCAGAAGCCTGCTTTTTTCTTCCGGACTTTCACAAGTGTTCTAAGGTCGTGCATTTGCATATCATTTTCCAAAATAGATACACAGAACCTCAGCCCAGAAGAAAGAAGCTAACAACATATGTGACGCTACAAAACGTAAATTTACATTAAACCGTGACTCTCACACCTGCATTGGATCGTTGAAAAACATGACACAATCGTAGTGAAGACAGAGTATTTGTATATTGAGTCAGACGGCGGGGTCATGCCAGGGCAGTGTCAACATTTGAGACCAAAATCATGTCCCAGACATCCCAAACCGCAAAAATCCACACACGCACACACACACACGCACACACACACACACACACACACACACACACACACACACACACACACACACACACGCATGCACACACACACACACACACACGCAAACACACACACACGCACACATGCACACAAACACAGACACACGCACGCACGTAAACACGCACACACGCACACACACACACGCACACACACACACACACACACACACACACACACACAGGACTTACTTGAACAAGATGGAATGTCATTCATCTGGACATGATTTCATCTCTCCTTGCAATGTTTCCACCCAGCATCCGTATTAGTGGGCCTCATTCAATTGTTAAATTCAAGCCTCTTAATGGTCAATAACCTAATTAATCAATCATTTTAATCCCTCAGTTTTGGAAAACCTTAGATGCTGTTCGAATGTTTTGAGAAAGGCCTTTTCCTGTTTCATTAAGGCATGTTTGGATGATGATCCTTGCTTAATAACTGTTGGGACTGGCAGCTGTTAAGTAAATCAATAAATAATGAACTTTGGGGTTTAAAAAAAGGAAATAGGAAATCATGGAAAGTCTTGGTCACTACTGTGCTCCAATAACATACTGTGTACACTATACAGTATCATCACCAAAGTATCATCACATAAAAATCTGGCTATGTCTGTATGCAGCTTGCAGGTTCTCATGTGGCCGTGGGTTTTCTCCGGGTACTTCTGTTTTCTCTTCCATTCCAAAAACATGCACGGCAGGCTGATTGAACACTCTAAAGCAGGGGTGGGCAAACTTTTTGACTCGCGGGCCGCATTGGGTTCTAAAATTTGACAGAGGGGCCGGGCCAGGAGCATTTGGAGGGAGTGTTTGGGCCAGAAATACTAAACTTAAAGCATTAACGGACAACCGACGCCTCCGGATGTCGTTATGTCCATAATTTGTAAAATCACTTCAAATGACTTCGACTGAGCATATTTTACAGATTCCACAGCATATAGCTATAGTTTACGTTTTAAGACTTGCGCTGAATATTCTTAAAGTCTTGTTTTCGAGTTAATGACGATCCCCATGTGACGTCACGTTTGGACCGCCCTGACCGAGAAAGCGACACACAATGCATTTTGCGGTACTTTGTTTAGTCTGTAAACTTCGTGTTGATCCGTGTTGATGGCGAAATTAGAAGGAAAACACATAAATAACACGATGGTGAATCGTTGTGTGTTGCACCAAGACAACTATTTGATATTTGCCGACACAAATTCCCAGCGGACAAATCAGCCCATTTCCAATGGAGCTTGGGCGCCATCTTCTGCATTTTCTGGGTGCTACATTGCTGTCTTCAGAACTATTTGAATCATATTCATAACTGGATGAGTAAAGAGAAAGCATCTTCTCCGAATCGGAAGCCATTGTTTTGATTCTCGAGCAAGGCAAGACGTCTTGGCGTGACGTCAAGAACAAGGGGGTTGGACCTTCTGAAACATTTCCGGATTCATTTTGAAGTCATTTTTATTGGTGTTTTTCATTTAACTAAAAATATCAACCTGCCCGTTTTGGGTATTTTAGATGCTATAAAACGTTTTTATGATGTCAGTGGGAAACAAAAAAAGATGGTGCCGGTTGTCCTTTAAATGTAGTGTGTACAAACCTCATAGCACATTAAGTACACTACAACCCAATTTATTAACTGTCTTTCAAATGTGAAAAATATCCCCGATCAGTTAATAATTTTTTCTCAAGGAATATGCAAGATATGGCGTTTGCATACTATTTCGCAGATACTTGGAGGAGGAAATGAATGAAAATAGATTAAAATAACATGCACTGTGATTTATCAAGATTGCGTCTGTTTTTAATAAGTTTCCATCGAAGGGGCAAAGTTAAAGAAATCAACATTTATTGAAAAATGGAATCACTTTCAACATTCAAAACATATTATTACACAACGAAATATTCAAGCTCAATAATACCTACTTGTGTTAAATTCCGCAAAATCATGGATGGTTTTTCCTGACCGCGCGCTCTACAAACTCTCCACTGACGCCTTCGACTTCACGTGCAAACAATACACGTGTACCGTCGCCGAGCACATAGACATAGGCTACCTGCAGTTGAAATTTGCATACTCGGCACGGCAGCCAATCAGAAGCCTGCTTTTTTCTTCCGGACTTTCACAAGTGTTCTAAGGTCGTGCATTTGCATATCATTTTCCAAAATAGATACACAGAACCTCAGCCCAGAAGAAAGAAGCTAACAACATATGTGACGCTACAAAACGTAAATTTACATTAAACCGTGACTGTAAACTGTACGTGAGACTTATGAAAGGGGCTTGTAGCAAGCAATGCAAACGTTGCATTGTGCACCATGATGACAAAAGACTACTGCAGCGAAATCTACACTGTAAATTTGTCTTACATTATACTCTTTCATAACTGCAACAATTTCAGTGCAGATCAAACAGACACACTTCCCCTTGAATTCATTGAAGAAATATTCACTCTCTCACCGTGTCTGAAATTTTCTGCACTCACTTTCTACCTTTCGCTTCTTTGGTTCTGCCATATTTAGTAACGGGTAAATTTCTTCTGGGATTGGCCTTTTTGGTGAAGCAACTGCCTTGATCAACAGTAGCTCCCCCTGGTGTTAAAACTTAGAAGTGCGGGCAAAATTTGAAGTGCGGGCCATATTCCATTCTGTTTATAAAATTTCTTGCGGGCCAATTAAAAATGGACTGTGGGCCGCAGTTGGCCCGCGGGCCGTAGTTTGGACAGTGTGCTCTAAAGTGTCCCTAGTGTGAATGCGAGTGGAAATTGTTCTTTTTTTGTGGATCCTGCGATTGGCTGGATGCCAGGAAGGCCCCCCATTGCCGGAAGATAGCTGGAATAGGCCTCATTATCCTTGGATTTATTTCTGAAACCAAATCCGTCTCGGTGCTTTGACCTAATTTTAACTTTAATTTATTAATATTCCATCAATTAGGAACATGATTGTCTCCTTTACTAAATGACAACCCCAGCGAGTAGAATGAATGAATGTTACGTATTGCGGAAATGTCAGAAATTTGTCATTCAGAGTCAAGCAATGAAAACAAATAGATGAATCCACATCAAAATTAAAGAGCATTTTCCTTGGAGACCCTTCTCCGAAAATTACACTGAAATCACAGTCCATTCATTTTTTATACCAGTTACAAAATATGGGCATGCAGATCACAGTTATTTTGTGACTGTACAATGAATTGAAAGCATTGTTAAGCTCATTGGCTTGTTTTTGTATTATTTTAAGCCATTATGTTGCTGCTCCGATGACCATTTTGTGTTTGGGAGGCTTTTACTGAGAGAGTTGCTTATTCTGTAGCCACAAAGGGACATAAGTCTTCTTGTGCCGGGCCCAAGCCCGGAAAAATACAGAGGGTTGTGTCAGGAAGGGCATCTGACGTAAAAGCTTGGCCAAAACAAACATGCAGATCAAACCTCTAAAGATGGAGGACACTGATTTGCTGTGGCGACCCCGTCAAGGGAAAAGCCGAAAGGAAAAGAAGAAGAAGTTGAGACGGGACTGATTTTAACATGAACTTGAACTACATGGCTCAGGAAATATTAAGAAAACATGAAATCACCTCCCAATTAAAAAACATATAAGGACATTGCATATTGGTGCGAGGTAACATGTCTTTGGATCAAGCATGACTAATCTGTTACACATGTACGTCCACATATGTGCTGCCGATGGTTTGGACATTTCATAAAAAGGCCTCACGAAAAGAAACCCAATTGACTTCCTGGATGTGGGAACAATTATGTCACTCTGTGGCTCTAATCCATTTCCAGAAGGCTGATCTGCAACCCACGCTTTTGACACAATGGAAGCTGACTTGTGAGTGCTTATTTTTGCTCCAGCTATCCAATTACATCCACTTTCATGAGTTCCAGGGGTGAGTTGTAGCTGATGAAATTTACTTGTGGACTTCAAGTTATTAAGTCCATTTGATTCATTTTTTTAAATAGCTATAGTACGCTCGTTGATGCCAGCCATCTGCCTTTGAAGGAGTCATCACAAAGGTTGCAATAAGGCATACAATGTATGCTGCGATGCGTGTCCCCAGATGCACCTTTGTGCTCTCCCTGAATTCTGGGCAAAGCTGTTTTGCGACAAATATCTTGGGCTTGGGATACAGGGGATACTGAAAAATTTGATAAATGACACTTTTTAGCGCTTGTATGCATGCATACACGTATCAGGAGAGCACTCACTAACTGTGGGTACCCTCAGTGGTCATTCAACAAATGTCAGAAAGAAAGA
Organism: Hippocampus bargibanti; assembly: GCF_051943395.1. NCBI lineage: Eukaryota > Metazoa > Chordata > Actinopteri > Syngnathiformes > Syngnathidae > Hippocampus > Hippocampus bargibanti. The sequence goes on from NC_142741.1 coordinate 15,580,623, forward strand.
ATAGCGAACGAAACCAATAATTCTCAAGATTCAAAAAGGAGAGGAGTAGCAGTACCGTACATTGCAGGGGTTTCTGAAAAATTACAAAGAGTCCTTTGGCAACATAAAATTCCTACTTATTTCAAACCGATAAACACGTTAAGGCAAAAATTAGTGCATCCAAAAGATAGGCTACCAAATGAAAAACAAAGTAATGTGGTTTATTCCATACATTGTAAGAATGAAAATTGTAAAGAGCAGTACATTGGGGAGACTCAACAAATTCTCAAAAAAAGACTTTATCAACATCGCAGGGATAATACTAGTGGGCCTCAATCGGCAGTACATTTGCACCTAAAAGCTAGCAACCACTCATTTGACGACAATGAGGTTAAAATCTTAGCGAAAGAACATAGATGGTTTGAAAGGGGCGTAAAAGAAGCGATTCTTATAAAACAACAAAATCCTTCGTTAAATCGGTCTGGTGGGGTGAGGTTCAATTTGGATCGTTCATACAATAGCCTGCTGAGGCAAAACAGGTTAGGCAACTTTCGCAATGCTGATGAGGGTCGTTATGCTTATGAGGTGATACCGGGGGCAGTGGGGGTAATAGGCCAATCGTTAGTCAGGAATGTAGGAACAATCAGTGGGGCCACAGGGAGGGGTCCCCCGCCCCTCCCAACCCGAGAGTAGGGACCTATCATAGCTGTGTCCGGCGCCACCATGTCTGGACATTAGGGATATATAAATGGGGCCGATACGACCAGTCAGACTTTAGTTCGCTGACGAAGCCTCTTGGATAGGAGGCGAAACGTCCGAAACCTTCACTTTTGTACAGATGACGGCTGAAGAAACCTTCTCATCGATGGACCACTCCTGTACGACTGAGAGCTTACACAGACGTATTGCTGCCAACTTTGGGAGAGACATCCTTTTGCTGGTCCGTAACTTAGAAAAGGCCACCTTTAAATTATCAGACTTAAAGAACCACCTCAGATTCAATCTTAGATGTAGACAGAGCCGGTTAATTCCTAAATGCTTGAAGCAAGCACCCCTGAAACCCGGATACTTAGCCGATAAAATGCAACAAAATTATACTAGGAAAATTCTAAATTTGCGAATTAGGAGACTTAACATAGAGATAAAAAACAAACAGTCAGAAATAGAAACTTATTATCAGCGATTACAAACTAAACTTACCCACAAAATCTATCAGGAAGTGTGTGAATTTACTAAATCCGGTTATATGAGGCACCACAGCAAAACCAAAGAGAGACAAAAGGGTAAATTTCAAAAATTACTTTTACTGAAACAATCTCAGCTACTGGTAAACACGCTCAGTGACTCCTAAAACTATACCTACAATAGATTATATCACAGCTACTGAATCGGCTATTAAAAATAACAAACTTTCGTATGCAGAGGCAGATGATCTACGCATTAAAATATCAGCTCTTCTCAGTAGTGCCAAACTTCCTCCGTCCAACATAACATTCGAAGAGAGAAAGGCGTTAACTACTCTACAAAAAGACAAAAATATTACTATTTTGCCAGCAGACAAGGGCAGATGCACAGTGCTTCTCAACACATTGGATTATGAAGACAAAATAAATAGGTTAATCAGTGATTCTAACACGTATGAGCAACTAAAAAGGGACCCTTCCAATAGATACAAGAAAGAAATGATTGACTGTCTCCAAAAGTTAGAGAAAGGAAAACATATAGACAAACAGATGTATTTTAGATTATACCCGGGAGAGGCCACGCCATGTATCTATGGCCTGCCAAAAATACATAAAGAAGGGTTCCCCCTCAGACCCATTGTGTGTAGCATTGACTCCTCTACATACAATGTAGCCAAATATTTAAAAACTATTTTAGCTCCGTTGGTTGGTAACACTGAATATCACGTAGAGAATACCACAGGGTTTGTAGAGAGGATCAAAGACCTCATATTGGAACCTGAGGAAACTTTGGCATCATACGATGTGACTTCTCTCTTTATATCTGTCCCAACCCCAGCAGCAGTCTCAGTGGTGAGGACGAGGCTGCTGGCGGATGTTTCTCTGCATGAAAGAACCAAACTTAAACCGGATCACATCTGCCAATTATTAGAAATCTGCCTTAATACTACGTATTTTCAATTTCGGGAAAAATTTTATAAACAAATTCATGGTTGTGCTATGGGCTCACCAGTTTCACCCATAGTGGCTAATCTTTACATGGAAGAGATGGAGAAACAGGCCCTCACATCCTTCCCAGGGACAAAACCTAGACACTGGTTTAGATATGTGGACGATACTTTTGTCATAATTAAGAAACAAGAAATTCAATCCTTCACAGATCACCTCAACTCTGTAGACTTCAACATTAAATTTACTCGTGAGGACATTCAAGAGAACCAACTAGCCTTCTTGGATTGTAAAGTAATTATAAAAGAGGACAGAGCGCTAAAAACAGAAGTCTTCAGGAAGGCTACGCACACTGACCAATACTTACTTTTTGACTCTAACCACCCTTTACAACATAAACTAGGAGTTATCAGAACCCTCCAGCATAGGGCTAAACTAATACCAACTAGCACTGAAGGTAGAGAAAAGGAGTCAAAACATATCAGGAGAGCACTCACTAACTGTGGGTACCCTCAGTGGTCATTCAACAAATGTCAGAAAGAAAGAATAGCGAACGAAACCAATAATTCTCAAGATTCAAAAAGGAGAGGAGTAGCAGTACCGTACATTGCAGGGGTTTCTGAAAAATTACAAAGAGTCCTTTGGCAACATAAAATTCCTACTTATTTCAAACCGATAAACACGTTAAGGCAAAAATTAGTGCATCCAAAAGATAGGCTACCAAATGAAAAACAAAGTAATGTAGTTTATTCCATACATTGTAAGAATGAAAATTGTAAAGAGCAGTACATTGGGGAGACTCAACAAATTCTCAAAAAAAGACTTTATCAACATCGCAGGGATAATACTAGTGGGCCTCAATCGGCAGTACATTTGCACCTAAAAGCTAGCAACCACTCATTTGACGACAATGAGGTTAAAATCTTAGCGAAAGAACATAGATGGTTTGAAAGGGGCGTAAAAGAAGCGATTCTTATAAAACAACAAAATCCTTCGTTAAATCGGTCTGGTGGGGTGAGGTTCAATTTGGATCGTTCATACAATAGCCTGCTGAGGCAAAACAGGTTAGGCAACTTTCGCAATGCTGATGAGGGTCGTTATGCTTATGAGGTGATACCGGGGGCAGTGGGGGTAATAGGCCAATCGTTAGTCAGGAATGTAGGAACAATCAGTGGGCCCACAGGGAGGGGTCCCCCGCCCCTCCCAACCCGAGAGTAGGGACCTATCATAGCTGTGTCCGGCGCCACCATGTCTGGACATTAGGGATATATAAATGGGGCCGATACGACCAGTCAGACTTTAGTTCGCTGACGAAGCCTCTTGGATAGGAGGCGAAACGTCCGAAACCTTCACTTTTGTACAGATGACGGCTGAAGAAACCTTCTCATCGATACACGTAAGAAATATTTTTTTCTGACAAATTTTATTATTTCTATCAATTTACATATAACAAATGCCACCGCGACACACAGGTTTGCTGTCCCAAAGATCTTAAGTCCCTTTCGACAACACCCTCCATAACACGATTTTGCAGATGGTCTATCATACCTTTTTCTGCATCACATTGTGTCATGTATGCAACTTCGCTTACCATGTGTACAGTTACAGAGGGGGTACTGAAGCCTATTCCTGATAAATTCAGGTGAAAGGCAAACTACACACTGAACTGGCCAACAGCCACTTGCAGGGTACATGGAGATAACCAGTCGCCCACACCTGTCACTTAGCAGGAACTGACTCCACTCAGAATCAGAATCAGGAAGCCTTTAATAGTCCCACTATGTGGGAAATTTTCAATCTATTGCAGCAAAATTGAAAGGTGGGGGCAGGGTGAAAAGACAAAAAACTAAGTATTCTATGCATACAGAAATGTCAGAAGACTGAAATGTTTAACAGCAAAAATGTTTAATAAAAAGAACTGTACATAGTGCAAGTATAAAAACAGCATATTTGACATATGTAACTGTATTGCGTCAACATAAGGTGGCTGTGCTATTCACAATGCAAGAGTCCAGTTTTGTTTTGTTTTTGTTTTTCACATGTGATATTTAAGAAGCCTGACAGGGTGGTGATGCTGCCTGACTAGCAGACAATTCCATAGTGGATGGCTGAAGCGACCACAGAGTCGTGGAAAGTCTTTAGGAGTGGCCCCTGAACCCCCGAATACCTCAGTTTCCTGAGTCCTTTTATTGATCAGGGTATCCGTATTTGTAGTCCAGTCCAGTTTATTGTTGAGGACAACAGCCAGGTACTTGTAGGAGTTCACCTTCTCTATGTCCGTATCCTGGATGTTCAGCAACGCAGGTGAGGACTGTTTACTGCAGAAATCCACAACCAACTCCTTGGTTTTCCCAGGGTTGATCTGGAGGTGATTCTGCTGGCACCAGTTCATAAAGTCTTTGGTCAGTCCCCTGTACTCCCAATCATCTTCCTTTGTAATGAGGCAGACAATACCAGAGTCAACAAAGACTCCTGAAGGTGACAGGTTGGAGTGTAATAGTTGAAGTCCAAGATTTCAGGAGACATGTCAAGGCCCGCGGGCCAATTTTGGCCTGCACCACAATTATATTTGGCCCGCGAGATGATTTCAAATATGTATTACATCTGGCCCGCTGGCCCGTTATACAGCGCACATACCGCTAAAGGTGCCTCTGTAGCCGTTGAGGAATGAGCACACACGACTAAATGTGGAGACGTGTTTATTCCAACGGCTAACAAGTGGATCTACTCTAAACAGCAAATGCAGTGTAATATATGTAACATGAACCGCCCCCTCCTCTGCACCTGCTGGGTGAGATGCCTGGTCCTAGTGCCCGCCACACAGCCCCCCCCCCCCCAGAACACCCAGAAGGAAGGTCAAGGTGAAAATTTTGCAGGGGGCTTAATCAGCCTGCCCCAACGACTACGCAGTCCGTCATTCGGTGGTGAAGGTGAAATCATTCGGGCAGGTGATTCGGGCGAGACCTCAGTGGGGGAACGACACTCAACCCTGGCATGCCGCGGTGAGGCTGGAGGTTTCTGAGGGCGTCCGCGACGTGGGGCCTGGGCCGGCGAAACGTCCTCGCCTGCAACTAAATGAGCCGGTTTGAGCCTGTCTATTGAAATGCCCTCCCTCCGCCCACCCATATCGAGCACAAAACTCTTTTCACCGTGTTCGAGCACTCTAAACGGGCCGTCGTACGGCGGTCGGAGGGGAGAGCGGTGGGCATCGTGACGCACAAAGACGAAACGGGCTGACCTAAGAGCAGACGGAACAAATATTTTGGGGACGCAGTGGTGAATTGGTGCTGGAGTCAGGGGCTCTGCTGGCAAAAGGGGGAATGAAGGTGCACCCGAAGCTTCAGGCAGAAATTCACCAGGAACGCGGAGTGGTTGACCGAGCACTAACTCTGCGGGGGCGGCGTTAAGGTCTTCTTTAGGGGCCGAACGTAACCCGAGCAGGACCCACGGAAGCTGGTCGACCCAGTTACCGTCCGACAGCGCGGCCCATAGTGCGGCTTTCAGTGACCGGTGGAAGCGTTCGCACATCCCGTTAGCCTGCGGGTGGTAGGCCATAGTGCGGTGTACCTGCACACCCAAGGACTGCGCCATGGCCGACCAGAGCTCGGACACAAACTGGGGGCCTCTGTCCGAAGTGATATCGGATGGCGTGCCGAAACGTGCGACCCAGGACGACAGAAATGCGCGGGCAATATCTGCCGAGGTCGTGGAGGACAGGGGGACTGCTTCCGGCCACCTAGTGGTTCGATCGACCGTGGTGAGGAGATGTGTGCAACCTTGCGAAGGAGGGAGGGGCCCGACCAGATCCACATGGACGTGGTCAAATCTCCTGTCCGGAATTGGAAAAGTTTCCAGGTTTGCTCGGGTGTGCCTGTGGACTTTGGCGCGCTGACATGCCACGCATGCAGCTGCCCACTTCCTGATGTCCTTTCGTAACCCAGGCCAGGGTTACCCCCAAGTAGTTTGACTGACGCCCGGACGCCAGGGTGTGAGAGGGAATGAATAGAATCAAAAATAGAATCAAAAATTCGCCGACGCCACTCCTGCGGAACCACGGGACGAGTGCGACCCGTAGACACATCGCAGAGGAGAGCGGGACCCCCTTCACACAGTGCCACCTTCTCAAGTTTCAGGGCTGTGCCTGCTGCCTTGAGTTCGTGGAGTCCGGATCCTCAGATTGGGCGGTAGCCATCTCTGAAAAATCCACCCCGAGCTGGACTGGACACACAATCGCGCGTGACAAGCAATCGGCCACACGGTTACATTTGCCGGCCACGTGCTGAATGTCTGTTGTGAATTCAGGCCGCCAAATGCCGTTGCTGTCGGGCCGACCACGGTTCAGTCACCTTTGACATGGCGAATGTGAGTGGTTTGTGATCCACATATGCGGTAAACCGGCGCCCCTCGAGGAGGAAACGAAAATGGCGCGTTGCAAGATAGAGTGCTAACAACTCTCTGTCGAAAACACTGTACTTGCGTTCGTTATCTTGCAGCTTCCGACTGAAAAATGCAAGGGGCTGCCATTCGTTCTCCACAAGCTGCTCAACCACCGCCCCTACGGCAACATCAGACGCGTCGGTAGTCAAAGCCACCTGTGCGGTTGAAATTGGGTGGACCAGAAGAGTTGCACCCGCAAGAGCTTCCTTGGCCCGTTGGAAGGATTGTGCTCATTGCGGTGCCCACTCGACGGGGTCGTTAACCTTCTTTTTTCTCAAGGCGCCGTAGAGGGGTTGCAGGAGGTCGGCTGCGTGAGGAAGAAACCGGTTGTAAAAATTGATCATGCCCAAAAACTCCTGCAGAGCCTTAACTGTGGCCGGGCGGGGGAAATCCACCACTGCTTGCACTTTGGCGGGTAAGGGGATGGCGCCCTGTGGAGAAATGCGATGCCCCAAGAAATCGATCTTGGACAGACCAAATTGGCACTTAACAGGGTTAACTATAAGGCCGTGCGAATCAAGGCGCTTGAAAACTTCGGTTAAGTGCGACAGGTGTTCCTCCGGTGAAGGGCTGGCCACAAGGATGTCGTCTAGATAGACAAATACAAAATCAAGACCTCGCAAGACTGAGTCCATCTGTCTTTGGAAGGTCTGTGCCGCCCCCTTCAGGCCAAAAGTCATGCGGAGAAATTCAAAGAGGCCAAAGGGGGTAATCACCGCTGTTTTGGGCACATCCTCCGCCCGTACCGGCACCTGGTGATAACCGCGAACTAGATCTACTTTTGAAAAGATCACGGCACCGGCCAAACGTGCGGAAAAATCTTGAATGTGCGGGATGGGGTAACGGTCATGTGTGGTTATGTTATTCAGCCGACGAAAATCACCGCACGGCCGCCAAGAACCGCCACTTTTGGGAACCATGTGTAATGGTGAGGCCCACGGGCTGTTGGAACGCCTCACGATGCCCAAGCGCTCCATCGTCGCGAACTCCCCTTTCGCCATTGCCAATTTTGCCGCGTCGAGGCGACGAGCGCGGGCAAAAACTGGCGGGCCAACCGTGGGCATGAAATGCTCTACCCCGTGTTTAGTATCGGCATTGGAAAAGGCGGGTGTGGTTAACGACGGATAATCGGTCAGCAGGCATTCATAAACGTTACCCGATGTTAAATAATTTGCATGCGTTAACGCCCCGAGCCCTCCGGCCTCACATGGAAAAGTGGCGAAAGAGATGGCGTCAATCAAACGACGGTTGGCAATGTCCACAAGAAGTCCGTGAGCACATAAAAAATCGGCGCCAATTATGGGAACTGTGGTCGCGGCAACAATAAAGTTCCACTTGAATTCCCGTCCGTGGAAAGGCACAGTCACCGACCTGGAACCGAAGTTAGCGATGGGCGAGCCGTTAGCTGCGCACAAGGCAGGCCCGCATCCACCTGCCATCTTGTCCGCAGCGGTGGGCGTCAGCAGGCTTACCTGTGCCCCGCTGTCCACAAGGAAACGTCTTCCTGACGAGGAGTCTGTGAGGAAAAGCAGCTCGCTTTCGTTGCTGGCGCCCACAGCTGCTACTGGGTGTCGGGCGTTGAAGATTCCCGTCGCCTCGTAGGAGCAGGGAGGTGCGCATCGTCGAGCCTTGGCGCCAAACCGGAAATGGAAATAGCAGGTGGCTTTCCCGCGCCGCTTCTGCGATCCCACTGCGGCATGACGGTCGGATCGATTTGCACGGCTAACCGCCGTATCGCCAGAAGCGCTCGATCTGCTTCTTCCGCCAAGCCACAATAGTCGCCGGTGGCTAGGCACGTCGAGTTAGCGAGCACGGTGCGCACTTCGGGTGGTAGCTGGCGAAGGAAAATGTGGGGGAAAAGGAATCCGCCATCATCCGAATTTAACAGTGACAGCATTTTGTCCATTAGATCCACTGCTGTTCCTTCGCTGAGTCCGGGAAGCGAAAGAAGTCTGTCTGCTCTCTCGGAGGCCGATAGCGTGAACCGCCGGAGCAGCAGTTGTTTGAGCGCGTCGTACTTCCCGCATCGTGGAGGCGCGCGCAGAAGTTGCATCATGCGATGCGTTGTCGGTTGGTCGAGGGACGCCACGACCATGTAATATTTTGGGTCATCTGTCGTAACGCCTTGTAGGTGGAAAAGTGCTTCCACATGCTGGAACCACGAAGCAGGGTCGCTGTGCCTGAACTCGGGCAACTTCGCGGCGTAGGCGGCAGCTGCGACTTTGGGCGCCAGTCGTGGCGACATACATCTTCGTCCGTTGCCATGAACATTTCCATCGTCGGGGTCACCAGTGTAGCCGTTGAGGAATGAGCACACACGACTAAATGTGGAGACGTGTTAATTCCAACGGCTAACAAGTGGATCTACTCTAAACAGCAAATGCAGTGTAATATATGTAACATGAACCGCCCCCTCCTCTGCACCTGCTGGGTGAGATGCCTGGTCCTAGTGCCCGCCACACCTCCACTTTAAACATGTCAAGCGCTGGGTGGCGTCAGCACAGCCATTAATTGTGTATGTGCGATGTCAGCGAGAGAGGGGGTGGCGTTTGCCGCCTTGACGCCCGATTAAAAACATTTTTAACACGAGCGTCAAAAGGCTGTGACGACTATACGCATGGCCAATAGGAGAGCAGCCGCTGCTGGGGGCGGGAGTTCTCAATGTGGAGCGGGAAGCTAAGCTTAGCTGCTGCTAAGCGATAGAAGGGGCACTGCCGACCGCGACACTTTTCGTTCGTGTCTTAAAAACATGAACGGAAGGGAAATCGAGCAGGCTCGATGTGTGGCAATCTCCTTTTGTGGCAATCATCCTGCAATTGCGGCAGCATTTTTCTACAAGTACCAGAACTGTCTGTTTTAATTGCCGAAAATGCCATGGCATTTATGTCTGTATGCATCCTTTGCATTAGCATAAAACAAATCTAAGATGTTATTGTCTCCGGCAACACAGGTTACATACTGTGTGAATGTTGGGAGGGAGCACTGCAGGGAGACATGATTGAAGTACCCACTCTTCCTGAACACAAGTCAGGTGAGCATATCGCTACACCAGGGGTGTCCAATTTTTTTGCAAAGGGGGCCAGATATGGTGTTCTCAAAATGTAGGGGGGGCAACCGTGGCGGACGTTCTTTGTATATAACAGCAATTTATTAAAATAAATTGCTTCACATTGAACTCTAACTCATTTACTGACATTCACACATTTATTTCGGGAATTGAAAATGTGACATCCCGAATTTGTTCAGGTTTTTTTTTTTCATGCTTGGGTGCCGATAAAGCACTGGCCATGCCCTCTGGCAATGTTTTTTTTCTTTTCCATAAGTCCCTTTTTTCCATGTTAGCAATTTGTTACAGCTTCAGCTGTTGTTAAAGAGCTATATAAACCAATATCTATGTATTGCATTGTATTTTGGACAGCCGCCAATCTCAAATAACTCCAGACACATATAATTTAGGAATTTACTATTTTTCTGATGAAAGAAGAGAGTCTAAGGTTTCTAACGCGGTATTGAATGTTTATGATGTCCTAAAGCTCATTATTCTGTGGGTCCTGGAATTCAAGTGACAATGACAAAAACACTGACACTGCATCGGACACATTTTTGCTCATCGGGCAGTGAATGAGTTAAAAACAGCTACTGTCTCTTTACAAATCAGGCAGACACGGTTCTTATGTATTTCAGTGAAGAAATTGTCAGGATTTGCAAGGTGGTGGTGGACCCCCCCAAAAAGCAGGAAGGTAAGAGCAGCAGGGTGTATTCGACAAATTGTATTAAATAAAGTCAGCAGGAACAAAATCTCAAACATCAAACTCATCAGAACAGAAAGGTCCAAAGTAGCAAACGAAAAACATGACAAGACAAAACACACCTGAGACGGGGATACAAACAATGACCCGACACTGAAGGGTCGTGCCAGGAGTCCTTTTATCTTCTTCTTTTCCTTTCGGCTTTTCCCTTCAGGGGTCGCAGCAGCGAGGCAGTGTCCTCCAACTGCCACTGATTAAAACGACGAAAACCTGTGCAGCTGCAGGCGGGGCCCGGGAGTGGCAGCCATTTGTCACAAACTGAAACGTGACAGAAATAGTCCATCCATCCTTGAACTGTAGGCCCATGAAGTTAACTTTTTTTCCTTTTTGTTGATTGTCTCCATTTTTGAAAATTGGGGGTCTCATTCGTCATTTACTCATCTACTAATTTGCTGTTCCGAGTTGATCTTCTAGAGGGCAGCACTTAGCACCAACGTATTAATTCTACGTGCAGGCCAGATATTGATTTTCTGACTGAGGCTGCGGGCCGGATGAAAATTGACCACATTTGACCCCCGGGGCCGGACTTTCGAGATGTCTGCACAACACAAAGCGGCCGTAAATCATGGAATGAGATTGTGTTTTCCTCTCCAGCGGCCCTTGAACAGCAGAAAAAGTATGTTGATTTTTGTTTTTGCATACATTTGAATGTATTGTGTGAAACTAAACAAACACTGTTAAATTGCACAAAGTAGAAAACCGTGACACATGTTAAAAGGTTCGTAAAATTCTTCAATGAATTGTGTTTCTTCAACTCCGCCAAACATTCTTTTACCAGAACCCATTTTGACCTTGGCCCACGATCAAACCAACAAGCTGATTCCTGGATGCAAGCAGTGAGACCACATTTATGAGCTGGACGCATCACCTGAAAAGGAAGAGCCTTATTTACTCCTAGTTAATCCTGCCGCCAATGACTGGAAACAAACACGCCATGTTGAGCCATTTCCTCCCAACCATCCCTGAACTGCTGGAAATATGGCTGTCTGGGAGAGACCATTGCACAAAAACACACGATCCACATACGTGTGTGCGTGCATATGCGCACGCTCACGCACACATACAGCTGTTGTAAATTATATACTCATGATGATGAACTCAGTGACATTCAAAGGCAGACGAGGACGTGGGAAAACATAGTGTACAAATAACAATCCTATATTTTAATGTAAGTGAACATTGATTGTACACATTGTGAACTGTTAATGTTGACAAGAAGTTCCAAATGACTGCCGATCCAAGTCAATTATTGAGGTTGGCCAGTCAACACAAACACGGGTGCTGCAGGAAAATTCCTCATCCAAATTATACAAATAATAAGTCAAACAATTTCAAGTGTATTTATTTTTTGGTTTTCGGACAAACGGACTTTCAACTAAAATCCATAACGATTTGTTCACTTCCTCAGCGTAAACCATCCTTTCCTATCCCCATTCACAGTCAACCAAATCCACGATCTTCTTCCAATTTTTTGAAGCACATTTTTATATGAGAGATGTGCACATTACATGTTTGTGACTATTTTGACAAATAACCTCCAACCGATATGATCTAATTTTGATCTCATTCCAAGTTGCGAGCGGCATCATTTGTAGATGTGACTTCTAAAACATATTTTGAACCTAATTTCTATGTGTGACTTCTTTGAAAGCAAATGAACCTCAACCAATATGTCCACTCAAAGTGTGTGCTTCCATGAATGATTACCAATATTTAAAATGCCCAAAAGGAGCAAATTGATCCTGATTTTACAATTGACGTGGCTATACATAGCCATTTTTCTTGCAACGAGGCAAATCACTTGTTTTTCCCATTCCAAGTCACACATATTTCCAGGTTCATCACTTGGCCGTCACATTTTTCCTGTAATGATCGCTGTAGAAAATCAACTTTGAATTTACAATTTCTCATGGAAAGCGGTCTAACAAAAACCGTTGTGACCTTTCCAACATGTTTTATTACAATACATCGTATTTTCCGGTGTATAAGGCACACACAAAAGCCTTGATTTTCTTCAAAAGATGACCTTGCACTTTATATGCAGGTGCACCTTGTATCTGAAGTAATATTGACCCACAACAGGTCTCACAACTACTGTCAGCAGCCACCCACTCCATTTCTCCTTGTAGGAGAAGTAGTATGTAACCCCAACCTCTACTGTCGTGCCTTATCATGTGGTGTGCCCTACATTTGGAAAATCGATGAAAAGGTTTCTTCAGCCGTCATCTGTACTTCTTTGAAGGTGTCGGACATTTCGCTTCCCATCCAAAGAGCTTCGTCAGCAAAGCTTCTTGGATGGGAAGCAAAACGTCTGACACCTTCAAAGAAGTACAGATGACGGCTGAAGAAACCTTTTCATCGATAGACCATTCCTGTACGACTGAAAGCTTACACAAATATAGTTGGAAAACTTATATACTATATTTAAATATTTATATTTGGATTAACCTCTTTCATTCATTGACGGTGCGCCTTATACTCCGGTAGTCCTTATATATGGAAAAGTGTTGGATAGTACACCATTTTTGAGGGTGTGCCTTATACTCCGGTGTGCCTTATACACCCCAACATATGGTACTTAAGACAAGAATATCTTGCTTTTTGTAATCCTGGTATCAGGCAGCACAACATGTCTCGTTGTGATTTTTTTCCAACATGTTTAACATCATTTGGCCATCAAGCTTTTAATTGTAATTTTACAAGTCCGAACCACAGCAGCATACAATACACTGATTATTCCAACATGTGGTAACACTGGAATGGCCCACTGAGATGGCCAAATCTATCTGGCCTTATCAATCTCCAGGTTGCAAGCAGCATCCTTTACCATGTGCTGATGTGTTTTTAACACATTTCACTGTGACTCTATGAAACAAATGTGATTTGTGATCTCATTCTTTGCAAGTAGTAACATGTTATGCACACTTTTGATTTCTTTACAATTCTTTCACCTTCATTTTTGTTGTCACTGTTGCAACCTTTCATTTCTCTTGTACGTCAAGCGCCTGTATTTTGAACAAGAAAAACAAACAGCCCTAAAGACATTGAGTATTTTGAGAATTGTTTGAGACATTTTTGATTGGCATTGCTAAGGTTACTTTGCACTTGGAGGCACTTTGATGAAAACTGCAGACACTAATAGCAACACGAGATGCCAAACAAGACATGGACATGTATTCTGAGATCCATTATTTGTGTGTTCTTTACAGCTGCAGGCCAAATGCATTAAAATCCCACAATACACAGTTGGATTGTAACCCAGTAAGTATTCGTTTCATGGCCACTCACAAGCCAAAAATTGAGTGACCACACGAAAGGCAAAATCGACTCTCACGCAAAAAAACACGCTTACTCCCTCCTACACTCGTAAACGCAAAACAGTCCACACCTGCAAAGCACTAGCCGCCCGCTAATACAGATACACACCTCTGTGTAAAAATGAAACTTCGACAGGGTACACATTCTGAAATCATGAACCCACACGAGGTGAAGAACTACAACAGATGTTTGAAATTGGCCCAACACAATGGAGGAAGTGTCCATGATCTGCTTGCACACTAAACAAAAAAAAGAGCATTAAAGTGATTCATGCCTGCATTTAAGTGCTGTCTCTCTATGCACACACACACACATGTGAAAACACACACACAGAAGCATACAAACAATGATTGCCGCACGCAGGCTTGGTCAACATCACGATTTACATGACACATCATTCTTTCCATTGTGGGGATACTTGACAGTATTTTTCCCTGGTGATAGACAGACCCTCCGAATTAATAAAGAATGCACTAGAACCTCCAAATATGAACGCTTTAAAGATGGTACAGTTAAGATCTATCGATCCTCAGGAAAAATATGCCTCACAGTTCGTTTTGGGTTATTATCTTAAAAACTTAGAACCGTAATAATTTGGATTGTATAAAGAGGTGTCACTGATAAATTTAAAATAGAGCAAAACTACGCAAACCACAACCAAAAGACACAACTAGTGTTGGGTTGTTAACAGGTGCCTTTGGCAAGGTCAATAACCAGAATCTTAGTTTTCATGGCAGGAAAGGGACTCTTCAACTGGCTGAACGTTGCCTCTTAAGTATGACATAGTTCCAACCATCCAACCATTTTCCGATCCGCTATATCCTCACAAGGGTTGCGGGGTGTGCTGGAGCCTGTGACAGCTGTGTTCAGGCAGTAGGCGGGAGACACTGAACCGGTTGCCAGTCATAGACAAACCACCATACGCACACTCACACTTCTTCGAGTGTCCCATTCATCTGTGATGCGTGTTCTTAAAATGTCTTTTTAGAATGTGTTCTCCCCGGGCCTGCGCGGGTTTTCTCTAGGTCCTCCGGTTTCCTCCTACATTCCAAAAACATGCATGGCAGGCTATTGAACGTTCAAAAAGTTGTTAGTGGTGTTAGTGTAAGCTTCTACTGAGCGTATTTTACAAAGATTCCACCGCATACAGCTATATTTTACGTTTTAAGACTCACGCTGAATATTCAGGAAGTCTTGTTTTTGAGTTGGTGACGAGTCCGTACGTGACGTCACTAAAGGACCGCCCTTTACCGTAAAAAAAGACGCATTGTAGCGGTCCTTCCATCACATCAATGTATTTTGCTGTACTTGTTTGGTCTGGGGACCTCGTGTTGCACCCAAAAGCCGCCAGAGGAGGGTGTCCAAGCTCCATATAAGGAATTTATCAGCCTGTGGAAACGGAGGTGGCCACAGGAGGTCGCCATTTTTTGCCTCTTTTTATGGGTGAGAGATTTTCCCCCAATGTTGCCGCAAAATTGCACAAATAAATTCTTTAATCGATTACAAACATGTATGCTATTTGAATCATAGTCATAACTGGATGTGTAACAAGAAAGCATATTCTCCGAATCTGAAGCCATTGTTTTGATTAACTAGCTATGCAAGACATCTTGGCGTGACATCACAAACTGGGGGCGGGACTTTCTGAAAATGCCCAATTCGCAGCTCAATTTTTTGCAGATTTTGGACACTTTAAGTCATTTTTATTGGTGTTTTGCATTTGACTAAAAATATCATGCTGTGTGTTTTGGGTATTTTAGATGCTATAAAACGTTTTTCTGGTGTCAGTTAAAAAACAAAAAAGTGACTTCGGTTGTCCTTTAACTGTCCATTCTGGATGGTCAGTGAGAACGGAACAGAGTGAAACACATAGTACTGGTGATGCTCAGAATGACAGCAGCAGGCCCAGATCTTACATTTTAAGTAAAGTAGTTGATTGTTGGTGAATTTCAAGTACTGTAGTTGATTGAAACTAAATCTATGGAATCGGCATGACGGGTCTGTTATTGAAAACAAAATGATCAAGATGATCTGAAACTCTGCTGAAGCATTCAGAGCGGGGATTGGTATTAATTTTAAACCATCTAATTATAAATATTCTATCTACGGGGGTCACCAGTTCAGAAAAACACTCTGAATAGCTCAAACTGGGCCCTGGAACATCTTGGTTCTATTTCAATGAGTTTCAATTGGGAAAAAAAACAGGTTTCATATCAAATACTTACAATTTGATATATTTCTTTAATGAAACCCATTTTTCATCTCACTCCATTTTTCATCTCATTTTTCATCTCAATCTCATCTCACACCCAGCTATTGTGTTTATGATTTCACACAGTGAATCACGATAACTTGACCCAAGGGATCAATAAATATTTTTATTTATCTCCACAACAATAACTTGATGTACTTGAACAGGCAGAGGCGTGAAACAAAAATCCCCTTAATAACGAATAGGGAAGCCATCTTGAAGCCCCGTGACGCTAACCAGAAGTGGCCGAGTGTTTATTGTAAAGCTTGCTGGCAGCGGGAGCACCAGAACGTCTCAATTTATTATTCTTCAGCGAGAGGCTGCGTTCAATCAGACAACCACATGCGAGATTTCGAGAGGCACTTGAGCTGGAATGCGGCTGCAGACGTCAGTGCTCTTGGGGGTGACTTTACCGAAGGCAACCCCCCCCCCCCAAACCCCAAAATCCAACATGTCAATATGCTTTTGATTTATGATTTTGATGCTTATTTCCACCAACCAAAGTAATGGTGTCGTCAGTGGCCTTGGTACACTGCAAAAAAAGGTCATGATCAGAGCTTTGATACTGACCAGTTGTAAAACAATTTTCACATTTTTGATGTATCGATGAGAAGGTTTCTTCAGCCGTCATCTGACGGCTGAAGAAACCTTCTCATCGATGGACCACTCCTGTACGACTGAGAGCTTACACAGACGTATTTTTGATGTAGCAAAAAAGTCTCGAGTTACAAGAACCCCAACTTGTTTTTGAAATTTCGAGATACCACTCACATGAAGTGGAAAAAAATGTAAAAAAAATATTCACCACAGTCTGTGTTGCACTTTGAATAAGACTGAGGGCACTATTCTCGTGTCCAGTGCTAGTTGAGCGCTAAGTGCAATGTCCCTGGACACATGAGTGGAGTTTTCTTTCTTTGGGGTATTTGTCGAGGCTTGTAAAGGTAGAAGATTGCGTTTATACCGTTGTGGGGTGGAATGCAGCCGAGTTGCGATGAATCAAAGTGGCTGCTTTCATTCCCTTTCAATAAAACATTGAACAGCATTCCAGAAAACTAACTATTTGTGCACAAGCCATGAAAAAGAACATTTTGACAATAAATCCCCATATAAAGCATTTATCGAGAAAATATGGCGTAAAGTACAAATTGTTCAATTTTGCGACCTGTTGGATGTTCCTCCTAATATAATACTGTATTGATGGTTTCTGTGCACCCAACAGAACTTGATTCCGAGCTAGATTACAGGCTTAGAATATACAGTGTGGCTAAATTGAGTAAGAATGTTTATCCACAGGGAGCAATGTAGATGGATCATTGGCATGCACCACTAGACAGTACGTATGCATGCAATTAACTTTGAAGCAACAGCAAAAGAGACTTGTGCTTTTAACTACAGTTGCAGCAGTGCAGGGCGGCCCCAATCAAGTGGTTAGCACATTGGCTTCACAGTGCAGAGGTTGCGAGTTCACTTTGTGGAGTTTGCAAGTGCTCCCAGGGCCCGCGTGGGTTTTCTCCAGTCGGGTTTTCCTCGCACTTTTCAAAAACGTGCATGGCAGGTTAATTAAACACTCCATACACATACACACACACACGCGCACGCAGACACACACACACACACACACACACACACACACACACACACACACACAAACACACACACACACACACACACACACACACACACACACACACACACACACACGCAAACACGCACGCACGTGATTTCAACAAAATGTGAGAATACATTATTGAAAAAAACTTTGTGATAATACTTACCATTAATATTAATAGTTTTCCGTTCCTCATGATTGTTAAAACAATCCAGCCAAACGATCGGACTGAAAGTCAACTTGGATTGGATTGGATTTGCCTTTATTAGTCTCGCAGTGGAGAAATTTACATTTCACAGAAGCAAAGTTATGAAAGAAATGAAATTAGAAAAGCAAAACACAGGAGCTGCTGGAAAGGCAGCCACTCTCGCAGCGCCGTCTTGAAGTCAAAAGAACAAAAAAAAAAAAAAAAAAAAAAATAACATGACACACAAAGACACAGAGAGACATTCATTCTTAAGCACTTTCTGTACCCTCTTTGTTACATAAAGCAGTTCCAGATGAAAGAGGAGAGGATCAAAGCGTCTCTTCACCAGTGGATCAGGGACATCATAGTGGAATGTGCACGTCGACTACAAGCTATATGTTGAAAACAAACACACAGCTGTAGCATTCATTGACGAAAAGAGATTGTCTCACATCTCCTGTCCCCCATAAATCAGCTTCAATTCCATCATTCATCATTCATCATTCATTTCTTTCATAACTTTGCTGCTGTGAAATGTAAATTTCTCCACTGCGAGACTAATAAAGGCAAATCCAATCCAATCCAATCCAATCCAATCCCGCGACAGTTCCATATACGCATCGGCGCTCTGCGCTGACGCTCCTTCCTTCTTATTGCGGGCTCCTCAAGCCATGTATCCATCCAACCGCAGACTGTCCAACAGCACCGACCTTCCACTGAACAAAGCGGGGCTGTGAAGATGCTGCCCATTACAGGCGCAAAAAAACACAATGGCCCCTGTGGTGTCCAGCGATGACAGTCGAATGGCACCGACATTCCTCCCATTCAAAAACAGTACTGGCATATCCATGCTGCCGAAAAGGCGCAACCGCTCAACACAGTCTCCTCCTTGATGAATGTCATGGTCAAAAATGCTGAAAAACAATCTGTATCTGTTCCACACGACGCACAACAACACAAAGTGACAAAAGAAAACACAAAAACAAGACAAAAACAACAGAAAAAGCAAGGCTCAACAGAGCACTTGCTGACGGCTGCCTACTCGGGCGCCATCCTGGACTCCTTTTTGCCAGGTCCATTGGCGAAGCTACTGCTAGCTAGCCTGCACTCTGAACATTAGCTTGCACACGTGCCTTCTGATGTCTCTCAAAGAAGTATGTTTATGCTAACGTTAGCATGCGGCTTATCAAAGTCCCACTGATATTCAACTGTTTCATTCCATCGCGGAGATCCGCCGCGACATCACCCGGTTAGCCCAACGGGTAGATAGACTTGAGGCCAGCGGCGCCTTCGTCGCGGGGGCCGTCCCTCCCCAAACTTTGAGCCGCGAACCCAACATCCCACATCCCGCCCGTTACGGAGGGGAGCCCGGGCGCTGCGCGCAATTCCTGCTGCAGTGCTCCATAGTTTTCGACCAGCAACCCTCCGTATACACCACGGACGCGGCCAAAGTGGCTTACGTCACCAGCCTGCTTGCCGGACCCGCAGCCGCTTGGGCGTTGGCCGTCTGGGAATCTCGGCCGGAGCTCCGAGCCTCCTTCCCGGACTTCGTCGCCGAGTTACGGCAGGTTTTCCATCTCCCGGTGAGTGGGCAGGCAGCGGAGTCCCAGCTGTGGATCTGCCAGCAGGGTAGCCGATCGGCGGCGGAGTATTCCGTCGCCTTCCGCGTCCTGGCTGCCGCCAGCGGGTACGGCGACCGTGCGCTGCGAGGGATGTTTCGGCGCGGGCTCAGCGCGGCGTTGAAAGACGAGCTGGCTACCCGCGACGAGTGCTCCAGCCTTCGCGAGCTGATCTCCCTCACGCTGCAGCTGGACAACCGGATGCGAGACAGGGCCCGGGAGCGGGCTGCCCAGGCTAATCTCGAGCCGCCAGCAGGGACCCGAGGGGGTGCCCGGACCTTTCCGCGTGGGGGGCACGCGGCCGTGGAGCCGATGGAGATGGGGGTCGAAAGGGCCGTTGAGCGGGCGCCGGAGCGACGCAACACCGGCCCGGCATGCCAGCTCTGCGGCAAGTTGGGTCATCGAGCCCCGGACTGTCCCAGTTGGGGGCTTCCCGGGAAGACCCCCAGTGACTGTAAGTTACCCCGTCCACACAAGCAACGGGTTCCCTTAAGGTCCGCGGGGGGGTTCACGTCGCGGAGACTGGAGCTGGATGCCGTTATACACGGTCCCACCAGGACAATGTCCGTTCGGGCCTTAGTGGACTCGGGGGCCGACGGCTGTTTTATAGACCCGCGCGTCGTGTCGGCGTTGGGGTGTCGGGTTGTTCAGCTGGGGGCGAGTCGGAGCATACTCGATCTCGACGGTCGGTTACTCGCCGAGGTTACGCAAGAAACCGTGCCGCTTCGACTCGTACTCTCGGGCAATCACGTGGAAAACCGGCGGTTTTTCGTGATGCGTTCACGCTCGGTTCCCATCGTGCTCGGGTTACCTTGGCTGGGGACCCACAATCCGGCCATTTCGTGGGACGGACCTACCATTCAGGGGTGGAGCCCCCTCTGCTACGCTCACTGCCTCCGGTCGGCCGCGGGTGGGCCGGCACCATCTCACAGCTACCCTAGGGAGGAGATTAGCCTAGAGGGGGTGCCGCCCTGTTACCACGACTTACGACAGGCGTTCAGCAAGGACCGCGCCCTGTCGTTACCACCGCACCGTCCCTATGATTGCGCCATTGACATTCAGCCCAACGCTCCGTTTCCCAGTTCTCGTCTGTACAACGTTTCCCAACCCGAACAACAGGCTCTCCGGGACTACATTGACTCTTCGCTCGCGGCCGGGCTCATTCGGCCATCAAGGTCACCTCTGGGAGCGGGGTTCTTTTTTATCACTAAAAAGGATAAATCGTTGCGTCCGTGCGTGGACTATCGGGGACTCAACGAAATAACTATAAAGAACAAATACCCGCTCCCACTGATTGACTCCGCCTTCGCGTCCCTCCAGGCCGCGACCATCTTCACTAGACTGGACCTCCGGAGCGCTTATCATCTTGTTCGGGTCAAAGAGGGGGATGAATGGAAGACCGCATTTAAGACACCTCTGGGACACTTCGAGTACTTGGTGATGCCGTTTGGTCTCACCAATGCACCCGCTGTGTTCCAGAACCTTATTAATGATGTCTTGAGGGATTTTCTGAATATTTTCTGTTTTGTGTATTTGGACGACATTTTAATTTTTTCTGAGTCCCTTGAGGCACATCGCCAGCACGTCCGGCTAGTTCTGCAGCGGCTGCTGCAGAATCGACTATACGTCAAAGCCGAGAAGTGTGAATTCCACACCTCCTCCTTATCCTTCCTGGGCTTCATCGTGGAGCGGGGGCAGATCCGGGCTGACCCAGCCAAGACCGAAGCGGTAGTAGAATGGCCCACACCCACCTCTCGCAAGCAGTTACAACGCTTCCTGGGGTTCGCCAACTTCTACCGCCGCTTCATCCGGGACTACAGCCGGAAAGCCCTCCCTCTCACCCAACTCACCTCCACTAAGACCCCGTTCAGGTGGACGAGAGAAGCGGACGCCGCGTTCCGGCTGCTGAGAGAGGCTTTCTCTCACCCCCCAGTTCTCCGCCATCCAGACCCCAACGGCGCGTTCATTGTGGAGGTAGACGCCTCGGACTCAGGCGTTGGGGCAGTACTCTCCCAACGCTCCTCAGTCGACCAGCAGCTCCACCCCTGCGCCTTCTTCTCCCGCCGCCTCAGCTCCGCCGAAGCCAACTACGACGTGGGCAACAGGGAGCTGCTCGCCGTCGTATTGGCTCTTCAGGAGTGGAGGCACTGGCTCGAAGGGGCGAAGGAGCCGTTCACCGTGCTTACGGACCATAAGAACTTGGCGGTCATCCGGGCCGCCAAGAGGCTGAACGCACGCCAGGCACGGTGGGCGCTCTTCTTAACACGCTTCTCCTTCACCCTAACCTACTGTCCAGGAACAAAGAACACCAAGCCCGACGCCCTCTCGCGGATCCACGAGCCAGCAGACAAGGAAGACCTTGCGGAACCCATCCTGCCCGGCCGCCAGATCATGGGGGCGCTCCAGTGGGAGGTCGAACGGAGGGTCATGGAATCATTAAAAGGTACCCCGACTCCCGATAAGTGTCCCACAGGCAGACTGTTCGTTCCCCAGTCGCTGCGCTCGGAGGTGCTCCAGTGGGGGCACGCATCCAAGGTGGCGTGTCACCCAGGGGTGAGCCGCACCGAGCACCTCGTCTCCCAGCGATTCTGGTGGCCGCGGCTCCGCGACGACGTGGCGGACTTTGTTAAGGCCTGCCCGGAGTGCGCCTGTGGCAAGGTCTCCCATCAGCCTCCGGCAGGACTGCTCCGCCCCCTACCTGTTCCCCCGCGCCCTTGGTCCCACATATCAGTGGATTTTATCACCGGCCTCCCCCCATCCCGTGGTAAGACGGTCATTCTCACAATAGTGGACCGGTTTTCTAAGTCGGCACACTTCGTGCCGTTGACCAAGTTACCGTCCGCCATTGAGACGGCGACACTATTGGTCAAACACGTCGTCCGTCTCCACGGGATCCCCACTGACATCGTGTCGGACCGAGGGCCCCAGTTCGTATCCCGGGTCTGGAAGCGTTTCTGCAGGTCCATGGGGGCGTCGGCCAGCCTGTCCTCCGGTTACCATCCACAGTCCAACGGCCAGACCGAGCGGAAGAACCAGGACCTGGAGGCGGCCCTGCGCTGCGTATGCCTTCATCGTCCCTCGGCCTGGTCCATCCATCTCCCGTGGGTGGAATATGCCCACAACACCCTGGTCTCCTCAGCCACAGGTCGGTCACCGTTTATGTCGGCTTATGGCTACCAGCCGCCGCTCTTTCCCACACAGGAAGGGGAGGTGGAGGTCCCGTCGATACAACACCATCTTCGGCGGGCCCATCGGGTATGGAGGGAGACCAGGGCAGCCCTATCACGCACGGCAGTCCGGAACCAAAGGGTCGCGGATCGCCGTCGCCGTTCCGCGCCAGCCTACCAGGTGGGCCAGAAGGTCTGGTTGTCCACAAGGGACCTACGGCTGGCCGGGACAACCCCCAAATTGGGTCCGCGTTTCGCGGGCCCCTTCACTGTGGAGGCCATCATTAACCCGGTCGCGGTCCGACTTCGGCTGCCCGCCTCCATGAAGATCCACCCGGTTTTCCATGTATCTCTCATCAAACCGGTGGAGTCCAGCCCCTTGGCCCCCCCTCTTGCCCAACCCCCCCCCCCCGCGGATGGTGGATGGAGGACCTACGGACCGGAGGACCGTCAATGGGTTCCGCGAACCTGGATTCTGGACCCGTCGCTCCTGAGAGACTTCCACGAGGCTCACCCGTCGAAACCAGGTGGGCCGCCAGGAGGCGTCCGTTGAGGGGGGGGTACTGTCATGAGCCAGTTGACAGCGGGGCGGGGCTTCCGTTCCCGCCGCTCGCCAGCTGCTGTCAATTCCCTCCTCATTAACTGTGGACATTTAAACCCGACGCTGGCATCCACCCAGCGTCGGAAGATACTTCGCCTTATGCCAAGCTAGTACGTGGAACTTGTTACCAGTACATTATTTGCTTCGCCCGAGGAATGATTTTAGCCATGGTATTGTTTAATTGAAAATTAGTATCACGGCAGAACTTTTTCTCTCCACAAAGGCGAATCATTCATTTTTTAAAACTCAGGCTTATTTAAAAGGGGGCGTTTACCTGTTTCAGGGTCAACCGCCATAGGTCAGAATCATTCAATCAAAATTCCGCTCTCCGCCAACTGCCACCTAAACAGGAAATTAACAGAGAAAAAGCGAGAATATGTATTTAGTTTTATCGGTGAGTCAGATGCAATCATCAAAAGCGCCATAAATGGCTCGCGAGCCATAGGTTCCCGACACCTGCATTACACTATGGCGTTGTATTGTAGTGTTGTGAGGCTCTGTGTTTGACTTTTCGCTTAAGAACAAAATAAAGTTCTAAGTCCAGGCACCACTACTGGATTCATATGATTGGAGGCTAACCCTCCGCCCTGCAACCCTCAAACAGAGCCCTCGAGCTTTCTTCAAACTGACATTTATGGTATATCAAGTGTCATTTTATTGTGAAAATTAAATCTATCAAGTCATCAAATGGGTTCAGTTACTCCACCACCCTCCTCCTTCTGTTCTTCTTCCTCCGCTCCATCACAGCTTAATTTTCATCGAGGTGCCGACAAGAGGTGGCAGAGGACAAGACGACGCTCAAAAGTGACGCAATTCCGTCTCCGACCTCAGACGCTTTTGGTGAAACTTGGAGCCACATGGCTTCTCTCTCTCCCTCTCTCTCTCTCTCTCTCTCTCTCTCTCTCTCTCTCTCTCTCTCTCTCTCTCTCTCTCTCTCTCTCTCTCTCTCTCTCTCTCTCTCTCTCTCTCTCTCTCTCTCTCTCTCTCTCTCTCTCTCTCTCTCTCTCACACACACACACACACACACACACACACACACACACACACACACACACACACACACACACACACACATGCACACTTCGCTTTTGTGTGTGGGATTCATCTCATTTAATGTCATTATTTGTCTTGCAGACTGAGTGCACTCACACATAAGTGTGTAACCTCACCCAGGCAGTATTAAAGCATCTAAGGTCAACAGCTCTCCTTTTCCAAGGTGTGGTCGTCACAACACCTCATCATGCGTGATTCACAAACCCCACACACGTTTGATCAAATCATAACAAAATAATAGTAATAATAACAGGGTGCAGCTTTGTCACTGATAATCCTTGTCTCAGCCCCGTGGGTGTTGTTCTGCTTCAGAATGCTGTGATAGTGTCTGTATTCAAATTGCTCACGTCGTCTGGTTTTGTGTGTATATTTCCCTTAGCGCTGTCGTCGCCACTGCTCACGTCTATGTGTTCTAATTGATATTCCTTCCAGATGTGCAAGGCCAAACCACTGTCATGTTAATGTAAAAATAGACATGAACTAGATGTTCTCTTACGGGAATTGAATGATTATTTTGGAATTAATCCAGCAGGGGGCATTTTTCCATAGCCAACCTTTCCCCTTATAAGATGAATATGGCAATCACTGAGGTATTAATAACGGTAGTGTGTGACGTGTTCCACACGTCAAGGCATGGCCATGCTAATGTCTTTTTTTCATTGATGCAGTTTGCTTCTATACTTGACACTGCCCGACAGCTTCCTGACGGTACTTCTCCATCACATCTGTGTAAACTGCCAGGAGTCATTATTATCAAGAAATACAGGTGTCAAACTCTGGTCCTGGAGGGTCACCATAATGCATGTTGTCCATCTCTCCTGTGGTTCCACACCTGATTCAACTGATCAGCAAATTTGCAAGCTATCGGGGGTCAGATACACCACTATGATGACATTAAAAGTCAATGGCAAGTATTTTTAATGAGGTGGGCTGACCTGCGCGAGGGAGTCTCTGAATCTCAACGCTATCTCCTGCGAGCAGATTTGTTGATTGTTATGTCCATAATGCGAGTGGAGTCGTCATTGTAAATCACAAGCAGGAAGTAAGAGGAGCTATTTTTTCTCCCATTGCGCATGTGCGTGTGGGTTGTAACGAGTACCATATCTGAGTTGCACTTCATTGTCCATTTGTTCACTAGTTTAATGTACATAAACATGACAATAATGACATTAATTTAAGACAAAAATATTGTTTTGTTACTGCTGCAAGTGGCACGCATCTGTGAAGTAACCATTTCAGAATATTGCTCAGACTTGTTAGTAAGGCGCCGTTTTTGTCAGGCACTCTATGTGGACAGGGTTTAGTGAAGAGAGGCTACATTCAAATGCTATTAGCAGTTTTCACATGGGCAAATACTACTTCAATGATCAGGTGGGAAATAATCACATCATACTGTATTTCTGTAACTTGGAGCTCAAATCTTGCTTTTTCTTTAGCTTTTTTTCATTCCTTGAGAAAAGAAGAAATCCAAGCATTCCGATGTCATTGTACACAAAAAAAACATAAACACATAATTAAATCAAGAAACACACGCACACACCCATTTAATTCTGTGATTTTCTCAACTCAGGATATACACACCTTAAATTTCTTACATTTTGTGCAACTCGAATATCTATTTTTTTCTTCAAAATTTCAAATTGTACAATCCTGACATTTTCCACGTCATGATTTATTGCACGAGAAGAATGAGCTTGGAAAGACAAGAGAGGTTCGAGAGACTTGTTCTTTTTATTTTTTTAAGTTTGAAAGAACATAATTATGGTGAGTTGGCCCCTGCTCAAAAGCAGCCTGCTGCAGTGTGCTGAGAAAGCATTAGGAAGTTGATGAAGTGCTACAAGCGAGCCAACGCAAGGCGAGGAGAGCCAACCGCAGGTTTCGGGTCGAACTCGGGTCATCCCGGCCAAGGTCCGAAAGGAAAATGTCTGCATTTAGTCAATGAGTTTGTTTGCCGGAATGTTTATGAGAAAGGAGCTGACCCATGTTTATGAGTTCACGTTTGTGCAATTCTTTCTTTCTCCTGAATTGAGCCGATGTCGCAAATCATGCTACCACAAAAGAATTATTCTGTCAAAAGCATCCTGATTTAGGTTTTTCTTCTTTCGGGGCATGAATGCTTTTTTTTGTCTTCACTGAACAATCTAGTACTAGTGGTGTTAAAGAGACGAGAATGGCGAGAATGTTCCACTAGTGACGTGCCGCTAAAAAAAGTTGGTTTCACCATATTTTTCTTTGATCAATTATAAAAATGTCTACTGATATTTTCAGTGACGTGCAGTCAGGGGAGGCAGGTGAGGCTGTGCCTCACCTGTCATAATGGAAATATCAAATGACAAAATAAATTAAACAGTTATATTTATTTAGTGATTTGTACTTTAACATTCTTTTCCATTTAACTTCACCATTTTTGGATTTGTTTTCAAAATCGCTTAATTATCACATTTACCATTCAAATACTAAGTGGAAATAAGTGGTGAGGCAGCAGCCGGCTGAGCGTCACCATGGATTGCGCAATCTCTCTCTATATAGCTATTAAAGTGTTCAAAAGCTTTTAATATATGAACTAAATTTCTACAGTTTAACTGGTGTATATAATGTACAGTCACTGTACATAATAAACACTGTACTAGAGTGTTTATTTTATTTTTATCAAAACTGTGTGCATAGGTGAGGCACACAGTTTTCCTGCCTCATGACAGGGGGCGCTGGTGATTAGAGATTCTTCTTGCGACTCCTCGGCTGCAGAATAATAGAATTAGTGACAGCAAGCTACAGTAAACAGTTAGCAAGTTAAGTGCAACCATCCAGTCATTTTTTTTCAGGTTGCTTGGCCTTATTTTCAGAATGGTGGATTACATATCTAACTTGACATAATTTTCTAAACTGAACTTTCAATCGAAGCAGGAGATAACAATTAAAGGAAGACCAACACCGGACTGTATAGGTCACAAACGGTGAGGGATGGATGTAAATCTTCTCAGCTTTTTGGCCAAGAAGGATCTCATTGAAACTGAAGCGACAAAGTTGCTCCAGCTCGTGGTCACTGTTCCAACTACTACAGCATCAGTGGAGCGGTCATTCTCAGCACAAAAGACTGAAAACATACAGTCGGAACAGGACTGATCAAGGACGACTTTCTTCACTGCCAGGGATCTTCATTGAGACAGAGAGACTTGGACTTCATTTATAAGTAAAGGTAACACGATAATACCGTTTTTTTTAATCTTTTTTTTCTATGCGACAGTTTTTATACAGTATATAAAGAATGCTGACATGACATTTTAAACAGAACACGTTAACTGTTGCCAATCAAATGGTGAATAAGCTCCTATAAATTCACGTCAACATAGTTCCTTACCCCCAAAGTCATACTTCTATTGCTTTGGCTTGTGGACAAAACATTGAATAGGGGAGTTTTTCAGTGAAATAAAGAAGATGAGCTTGGTGAAAAATATTAATATCCGTCATCTATTTAATAGATGGACGGGTAATGCAAAGCTTCAGGTTGGCAAGGGTATGTATGCCTTTCTCAGTTTCTCATACATGTTAGAGCAATTAAATTTGAGAATTTAAAAATATTAAAATCTGTATGATTATATTCCATTACTTCTGATCGACTTCATCTAATTGTAAAGTAATGAATGACAGAAAAATGTTGCACTTGGAGGTTCAGCGCATTACTACTGTGCGTGGGTTTGGAATAACAAAAAACACTTCAGAAAACTGTAGTAGAAAGCAAATCGCTTTCCCAGTGAGTAATAGTTTATTATAAGTGATTGGTTCACTTCCAAGTATTGTCAGACCAAAACAATCAATGGTCAGTCGCCAAGTAAAAAGCACCGGTGATAAATTTTATAATACAACTAAGAGAAGGTTACATTAATGGTGAGAACTTTTGCCATTCGAGCTCTGGCACACGCCACATGCGAAGGCTCCATGAGAAACCAGTCAACTCCCACTGGAAAGCAAGCAGCCTCGTTTCCCCCGTTGGCTCGTCCCCAGCTCTCCAAAACCTCAACTTAGAATAACATATAGAAGAGACCACATTGCAGATTAACACCCTGCCCAACAAGCAAACAGAGCAAACTGCCACTGCGGCGCGTTTGCTGTGAAGGAACAAAAACATTTTGGTCTCTTCAAAAGGGGGAATCAACCATTATAGCGTTAAAATGGTGAACGGCTTCAATCATGTTGATCGGTTCCTGCTTGTACTTCAGAGCAAAGCCATGCATACAGCCGCCCAAGTGGAACATTGCCATCCATTTTGAGTTTCAAAGTAAATTTCTCCATCCCAAAAAATGTATTGTCCGTTTAAACCCCCTTTTAGCATGATGCATCCAGCTAGGTCCATACCTACCCACAATAGGGAAAAATCCATGGTATAGAGAAACCAAATGAAAATCCTTCAGAGTTTTACTCCTATACAGTAAAGTCTCATTATATCGATATTCTCGGGAGTCGGAAAAAATATCGATTTAACCGGACTATCGATATATCCGATCCTGCGCCGAACTGCATTAACAAAAGCCGCCAAAAGAGGGCAGGCAAGCGCCATAAAAGAAACGGAGCTGTCCATGAGCTCCCATTTAGTGCCTCTTTTTTTTTTTTTTGGGGGGGGGGGTGAGAGATGTTCCCCCAATGTTGCCTGAAAATGGCACATATAATTCTTTAATGATTGCAAACATGTATGCTTTCATCTTCAGAACTACAGTGTATTTGAAACATATTCATAACTGGATGTGTAACAAGAAAGCATATTATCCGAATCTGAAGCCATTGTTTGGATTCACAAGCAATGCAAGACGTCTTGGCGTGAAGTCATTTTTATTGGTGTTTTGCATTTGAATAAAAAGTGCCATTGGTTGTCCTTTAATACACAGTATGGAATGTTAATAATTTTCAAAATCATCACGCTTCAGCAGACAAAACAAGAAACATTGTTGCAAAAAACGATTGCATTCATATACAGTACAGTGTTGTGTTATGTACATGCCCACTGTGCATGTACATAACACAACAGGGAAACTGCAACGCTTACATCTTACTGTATTATGTATACAATTTAAAAAAGTCATCAATCTTCTTCTGCTTCCCATTTTTACCTTTTAACACAAACACTTCAATCTCGTCTGCTACACACGAGCTAGCGTCTGAAAATGAAAATGCCTCTGCTACCCGGGTGCTGGTCATGTAACAAACTCACGTGACCAAGTCGACCAATGGCGCGACCGATGGCGTGTCACGTAACCAAGACACGTGACCAAGTCGACCAATGGCGCGACCGATGTATCGATATAAACAGCAAAATAGCCAGCGGGGGATGAAAAGGAGCACCGTTATAACCGGATTATCGTAATAACCGGGTATCGTACTAAATGGTACTAATTATACATAAAAAGACTAGAAATGTGCAAGGGAAATGAAAATAGTATCGTAATAAGCGGTACTATCGATATAACCGATATCGATATAACGAGACTTTACTGTATTTATAAAAACAATGTCGTATTCCTTCAATCCTCCATGTATTCATGAATCATTGATTCCCCCTCTTTGCCCTTTTTTGGGAAAGGGGAGGGTGTAGCTATCCTCTTATTTTCACACACACAGAAAACTCACCTATTTGCCGTTTATGAGGCGACGTGGTGCTCAGATGAGAAACAACTCCAAACATAATTGTGTCCATTTGGCACTATCCTGAAATGTGACATTTAAATAAGGGTATCCCATGTAAAACTTTGGGGTGCACATATTATCCCAGAGACATGAGCAGCTTTTCTCTTGCACATTCAGTAGGCTTTAATAATGACTAGCACCTCTTGAGGGTGGAACTTCATATTGCACATTCAATGAACTGCTTTCAGACTCAGGCGCGAAAACGTGTGACTGAGTGCCTTGCTGGATAACTCGTGCTGGTGGCTTGGAGTGTGTCTGAAAACGACTACAATAATAACTGTCATGATGGCAATGGTAAGTAAGATTTTGAATCTGTTCTTTTCATTTGCCCTATGCCGGTCGTGAACTCCATTAAGCTCATGCGGCAGGCTGATTGAGCACTCCATATGGTCTCTGGGTGTGAGTAAGAGCCCGGATGGTTGTTCGTGTCTGTGTGCCCTGCAACTGGCTTCCACGGTTCAGGGTGTCCCCAGTTTACTACCCGAAGACTGCTGCAATAGGTTCAAACACCCCCACCACCCTTGTGAGGAAAAGCAGATCTGAAAACGGATATATGGATGCGTGTGTAACTAAAATTATAATGACATTTTCCAGCTTTGGTCCAGGGGGGCATGAATTTTGACAAACTTCCATTCGAAAGGAACATTTTCAATGAAGTCGAAAAGTTTGAAAAGTTTGACATTGCTTAGTGTTCCACTGGATTTCCCATATAATCACTGTAAATGTCACTTTTCGGTTTCTGCCTTACATCCTCATTTCCCCACCATAGTATTGTTAACCGGCTCTAATGCTGCAGATTAGGCCACTGTAAACACAAAATGCCGAAAAAGTAAAGTTGACACGGTTGTGACGGGCTGTTTTTCTTGGCGGACATTCCTGTGGTTTTTGTTGCCGCTGCACCGACAGACGTGGGCAGAGCAACTTGGGTGCATCCAAGAGCCAAAGCACTCATAGGAAATGATGGCATTTCTGGGATGTCATGAAGAATGGATCAAGTCAATACGTCAGCACTGGAGACGCAGTGTGAAAGCTCAAAGTCAAAGTATGCTTTATTGTCAAATATGCTAATATGCATGACATACAGCACAGATGAAATTAATGTCCTCTCGGACCCAGCGTGCAAGGCACTAATAACGTGGCTAAAAAAGACATACAATTGACGACAGACAATACATGTAATTTCTGAATGTAACACTTTACATTAGTGTCAGGTAGTGTCGTCTGGAAAGTGAGGTAGTGACGTATGTAAAGTGAGGTAGTGACATATGTAAAGTGAGGAAGTGACGTATATAAAGTGACGTAATGTAGTAATGCGAAAACAAACAACAAGAAAGGGTTGAAGTGCGGTCTTGCAGAAAAAAATGAGAAAGACCAAAAAAATAGAGTTCAGGATGATAGTACAGCATGTAGCCGCCTGGCCACGTGGTGCAAGGACAACAATCTCCGTTGTAGCGTGTACCCAGAGTTCGGTGAGTGTGGCAGTGGGAAGGGGCAGGGTGGGCGGGGCTGGGAGGGAGTTGAGTCTCCGGACTGCCTGGTGGCAGAAACTGTCCTTGAGCCTGCTGGTCTTGGCTCGGAGACTCCGCAGTCTCCTAACCGATGGCAGCAGGCTGACGAGGCTGTGGGAGGGGTGGGTGGGATCGCCAGCGATCCTGATGGCTCTGCAGGTGAGGCGGGTATTGTAAATGTCCTGAAGGGGGGGGAGAGATACACCGATGATCTTCTCAGCTGTCCTCACGATGCGCTGCAGAGTCTTACGGCAGGTCACGGTGCAGGCGCCGTACCACACGGTGATACAGCTGGTCAGGATGCTCTCGGTGGTACCGCGGTAGAAGGAGGTCGTGATGGGGGTCGGGGCTCCAGCTCTTTTGAGCTTGCGGAGGAAGTACAGGCGCTGGTGGGCTCTCTTGGCCAGTGATGCCATGTTGTGGCTCCAGGACAGGTCTTCGGATATGTGCACTCCCAGGAACTTGGTGCTGCTCACTCTCTCCACTGCAGCACCGTCGATGGTTAGTGGAGCATGCTGGGGGCGCACTCTCCTGAAGTCCACAACAATATCCTTCGGCTTCTCCACATTCAGACGGAGATTGTTGTCCTTGCACCACGTGGCCAGGCGGCTGACCTCGTCCCTGTAGGCTGTCTCCTCGTCGTTGTTGATGAGGCCCACCACAGTCGTATCATCCGCAAACTTTATGAAGAGGTTGGAGCTGGGTGATGATGGTGGGCAGTCATGTGTGAGCAGAGTGAAGAGGAGGGGGCTCAACACACACCCCTGGGGGGCCCCTGTGTTCAGCGTGATGGTGCTGGAAGTGTTGTCTCCAACTCTGACTGCCTGTGGTCTCCCCATCAGGAAGTCCAGCAGCCAGTTGCACAGGGAGGTGCTGATCCCCAGTTTGCTCAGTTTGTCGGTGAGCTGTTGGGGGATGATTGTGTTGAATGCTGAGCTGAAGTCGATGAACAGCATTCTGACGTAGGAGTCTCTGGTCTCCAGGTGGGTGAGCGCTGTGTGGAGAGCAGTGGAGATGGCATCATCGGTCGAGCGGTTGGGCCGATAAGCAAACTGGAAAGGGTCATGGTTGGGGGGAGGGCAGCCTTGATGTGGTTCATAACTAGCCGCTCGAAGCACTTCATGAGGATGGGAGTGAGTGTGACCGGGCGGTCGTCATTGTGTCAGGTGGGGGACGACTTCTTAGGGACCGGGATAATGGTGTTGGCTTTGAGGCACAACAGCCTGGCTCAGAGAGGTGTTGAAGATGCCCGTGAAGACATCTGTGAGCTCCTCAGCGCAGTCTCTCAGAACACGGCCAGGAATGCCGTCGGGACCCGGGGCTTTTCGTTCGTTGAAGCCCTGGAGCATTCCATTTTGGCTCAGTGACAGCAATGGTGATTATAACCTCTGTACTTCACAAACACAAATGCTGTCCTCGATGTAACCAGGTGAGATTTAAATTATCATGGCGACATCCAAAGGGATGTCTCGTCTACTGTAATTCATTCATTCATTCATTCATTCATTCATTCATTCATTCATTTATGTACTGAACCGCTTTCTTGTCCCCTAGGTTTTGGGGGGTGTTTGTGCCCATCCCAGCTATGTTTGGGCAATAGGGGGATACCTTGAACCGCCACACAGCAACGAACAACCATCCACACATACACTCTCAATGGACATTTTGGACTGTTCAATCAGCGTGCCATGCATGTTTTTGGGAATGTGGGAGGAAACCAGACAACCCGCGGAAAATCCACTATAATTTACTTGTTGTTGATTCTCTACCAATTCATATTAAGTTAAAGAACCTAATTATTTTATTTATTTTTATTAATGATTTATATGTTTCATATAACATTATTTAATACATGCATTCAATACAACTGCTTCATGAATTTACAGGCCACTTCCAATAGGGACAATAAAATCAAGAGACCTTTTTATTTCTAATTTCTTGCTGCTACAGTCGCTTTACCTTTGGGGTAGATGCAATAAAACGCACAGACAATTTTTTTTTAATAAAAACAGCCACCTTTCTTGACTTCAATAGATATGGTGCTCCTCTTGCTGGCGTGACTGGATTAGCTACCTCAGGGTAGTATATTACAGACAGATCTGAGTGATAGGATCACACGTGACTCAGTAAACTGCACTGGTAGCTTTCTATATTTGGTGCCTTTGATAAAGGCAGAGGAAGAAAATGTTGGTGTTCCACTGGCTGCGTGTAGTCGTTCTGATGGGAATTCAGCCATAAATATCATACCGGTGCGGGACACGGATTGCTCGGTTAAAAAGACTATTTACATTAAAAAACGCTACACAAAAGGTGCAAATGCACAATTATAAGAGCAAAAAAAAAGGCAAAATACAAAAAGAAAAAACACCACCCATGTGTGCAACACTGCTACGGTTGCATAAGACTTGTGCTCAGAACTAAAAAAGGGCTCAGAGACTGTCCGGTGCATCTGTGTAAGCTCTCAGTCGTACCGGAGTGGTCCATCGATGAAAAGGTTTTTTCAACCATCATCTGTACTTCTTGAAGGCGTTGGACGTTTCGTGTCTCATCCAAGAGGCTTCGTCAGCGAACAAACATTTTGCTGGGAGCTCTTGCCCTATATATATCCATACTCTCCAGAGGTGGTGATGTCAGACCTCTGCTATGATAGGTTGGGGGCAGCAGACGACTATTCCATGAGGCTACACTGATTACTTCTAATTACTTTTTTTAGTTCGCTGACGAAGCCTGTTGGATGAGAAGTGAAACATCCGAACTTTCAAGAAGTACAGATGATGGCTGAAGAAACCTTTTCATCAACAGACTCTCCAGTGTCTCTTCAGTCATCCCCAGTGCCTCTTCCTAGTGCGATGTACCCGGAACATCTCACCAGGTCAGTTACCTATTCAGCACGCCATGTAAACAAATTCCTCCAGCTCTACGTTCAGTGTTTCCAAGATGAATGAGGGGCTCATTTTTTCAGCCTGCATGTTGAGCCCCTCGGCAAAAACGAGATAATTTAACTCCACCACTTGGAGCCGGATCACATCACGGACCAAAAGAAGGCACTCCACCCTTTTGAACTAAAGAAAAGAGCTTCAGATTTTGAGATTTTCTCATCCCAACCGCTTCAACAAATATTGAAGCTAGCCACTTCGTCATCTGCAAAAGAAAAAAAAAAAACAAATCAAATGTGATACTGCAACCATCAACAAGGTTATGAAGAATGTCCGTTAACAAAAACCTGTATATTCAATCATGATCAACTGCAGCATGTCCGAGTGCCAGATGTACAGTATGTATTGACAGCCTAATGTCAATGTAAAGGCATCAATCTATGGAGGAACAAATATGTACTCTCAAACCTCCCACCGAGCGAATAGAAAAGAGTTCCTCCTGCCCACCCTGACAGCACTGGGTAGCTCCTTTAACCAGAGACTATTACACCCGCGCTGCAAGAAGGAGAGGTACCGCCGCTCGTTCCTACCGACTGCTGTCAGGCTTCACAATTCTCAATGATCACATGTGAAAAAAAAGAAAAAGGAAAAAACAAAACTGGACACTTGTAAATATGGGTTGTTGCAATATATCAATCAGAATCAGAATCAGAATCAGAATCAGAATCAGAATCATCTTTATTGCCAAGTATGTAGGACACACAAGGAATTTGTTTCCGGTAGAACACGCTGCACTAGTATCGTTGTCAAAAAAACTGCTAAGTGGCACTATACAGTTCCATTTTGGCTACTGTTGAAAGAGTTCAAAGAGTTAATGGCTTGGGGGAAGAAGCTGTTTAAATGTCTGCTGGATTTGGTGCGCATGGATCGATAGCGCCTGCCTGAGGGGAGTAGCTGGAAAAGGTGGTGGGCAGGGTGCGGAGGGTCCAGTAGGATTTTCCGCGCCCTAGTTTGGATTCTTGCAGTGTGCAAGTCCTCGAGAGTGGGTAGGGCGGTGCCAATGATTTTTTCCGCCGTCCTAACTGTCAAAATGCATTTCTTGATTCTGCACTATGTACAGTTTCTTTTCTCTTATGGAACGGTTTTGCACATTTACATTTGCACAGTATACAGTTGACATTTTTATTTTGTTATGCTTAGAATATCTTGTTTTCTATCCTTTCACCCCACCCCAACTCCATCCCTTTTCAATTGCTGCTGTGGACTGCAAATTTCCCCATTGTGGGACGAATAAAAGTATTCTGATTCTGATTCTGATTCAAGTCCTCTTACAAAACTGGCACGGAAGCCCAACCTGTGTTTAGAGGTAAGCTGTCACAAGCGCGTGCCCAGAATGTTAAACCCCAAAGCTGAGCCAACACAAAATTTAAGAACAAGTACAATTTTTAAATCAACCAGGGGAGCACAAAAATGTGAGGCAAAGTAAGTATAAAAACGCAAAACTTTGTCATCAAGTGAATGGATGGAACAATGGAAGCAAGAAAAAGAAAAAAAGAAAAAAGAAAATTGTGCATAAGTAGTCCCCAGAGGTTCACTGGGTTGTTGCTCTTCCACTTTAAAGTCTGTAGGTATCATCTTGAGTCAATCAATACTTTAGTCCTTCACTGGCTCCCAATAAATTTTAGAGTTATTTTCAAGATTTCATTTGCTTCAAATCTTTATGGCCTCACTCCTCCTTACCTTTCCGAGCTCATCCACCTCTACACACCTTCCCAACGCCTCAGGTCCGTTGACCAGACATTGTTAGATGTGTCAAAAACTAAACGGAGACTAAGAGGGGATCGCGCCACTTTCGTTGCTGGTCCCAGCCTCTGGAATGACCTGCCACTGATCATTTGGCAAGCCCCCTCGCTGCCCATCTTTAAAACCCGTCTCAAAACTCACTTGTACTCTTTGGAATTCGACTCAGCATCATTCCAAATTGATCTTGGTTTCACCCCCTGGTGCTACTTACTGTCTTTGTGACTGCTTTATTTCCTGTATATGATACCTGTCCATGTTAAGTTGT
>NC_142741.1:15621912-15686912 GCF_051943395.1 Hippocampus bargibanti
GCACGGTCAGAAGATGGTCCACAGAAGCTGAAGAAGCTCTGCGGGACTGTTTTGAATCAACCAGGTGGGAGCTCTTCACTGAGATCCATGGGGAGGACATTGATTCACTCACCGACACCATCACAGACTACATAAACTTTTGTGAACAAAACACCGTACCCACCAGGACTGTGCGGTGTTTTTCCAACAATAAACCATGGATTAAGCCCGACATAAAAGCCCTCCTGCAGGAAAAGAAAAGGGCTTTTGTGTTGGCAACAGAGAGGGAAAGAAGGCCTACAGGATGAAAATGGAGGAGCAGCTGCAAGCCAGCAATGTCGCTGGTGTCTGGAAGGGCCTGAAAAACATCTCAGGCCACAATGGCCCAGTGACATTGAAGGAAAAAGACAAGGACCGGGCAGATGAACTCAACCGCTTTTTCAATCGGTTCGACAACACGCCTGTCGCCCCCGGCCCACCGTCAACTTCACCTGTAGCTGCTCCTGCACCAACTCTCACTGTGGCCTCCCGGTTCCTACCTGTCTGTCACAACTGCGCAGGTCAGGAACCAACTGAGGAGGATGGAAGTGAGGAAGGGAGCAGGTTCGGATGACATCAGTTCCTGACTCCTTAAGACCTGCTCCGACCAGCTGTGTGTCATTGTCCAGCACTTGTTCAACCTGAGCCTGAAGCTGGGCAGAGTTCCACAGCTGTGGAAAACGTCATGCCTGGTCCCAGTGCCGAAGATTGCCAACCCAAAGGAGCTCAGCAGCTACAGACCGGTGGCGCTGACGTCTCAACTGATGAAGACGCTGGAGAGACTCGTCCTCGCCCACCTGCGACCGCTGGCAAGCTCATCGCTGGACGCGCTACAGTTTGCCTACCAGCCCAGCATCGGTGTGGAGGATGCCATCATCTACCTCCTCCATACGGTGTTGCTGCACCTGGAGAATGCTGGGAGCACGGTGAGGATCACGTTCTTCGATTTCTCCAGTGCTTTCCACACCATCCAGCCAAATCTACTGGGGGACAAACTGCAGCATACCGGAGTCGACCAGCACCTCACATCCTGGATTACAGATTACCTCACAAACAGGCCACGGTACGTGAGGGTAAAGAACTGTGAGTCGGACAGGCTTCTCTGCAGCACCGGAGCGCCGCCGGGGACAGTCCTGGCTCCATTCCTGTTGACCCTCTACACCTCGGACTTCAACTACAACACCCCAACCTGCCACC
Source organism: Hippocampus bargibanti (assembly GCF_051943395.1). Taxonomy (NCBI): domain Eukaryota; kingdom Metazoa; phylum Chordata; class Actinopteri; order Syngnathiformes; family Syngnathidae; genus Hippocampus; species Hippocampus bargibanti. The sequence continues at coordinate 15,623,128 of NC_142741.1, forward strand.
TTCAGAAGTTCTCTGACGACTCAGCTATTGTCGGCCTCATTACAGAGGGAGACGATAGGGAGTACAGGGAACTGACAAAGGACTTTGTGGACCCGTGCCAGCAGAATCACCTCCAGATCAACACCGGGAAAACCAAGGAACTGGTGGTGGACTTCTGCAGGAAACAATCCTCACCTGCACCGTTGAACATCCAGGGTTCGGACATTGAGAGGGTGACCTCCTACAAGTACCTGGGTGTTACTCTCAACAATAAACTGGACTGGTCTACAAACACGGATGCCCTAATCAAAAAGGGACAGAGTCGCCTCTTCCTACTCAGGAAACTGAGGTCTTTTGGAGTTCAGGGGTCACTCCTTAAGACTTTCTATGACTCTGTGGTGGCTTCAGCCATCCACTATGGAATTGTCTGCTGGTCAGGCAGCATCACCACCCGGGACAGGAAAAGACTGGAGCGCCTTGTCAAGAGGGCAAGTTCTGTCCTGGGCTGCTCGCTGGACTCTCGGGAGGAGGTGGGCAACAGACGGACGCTAGTTAAACTAAAGGCTATGATGATGATGGACAGCCCCTCCCACCCCCTCGACACTTGTAAATATGGGTTGATGCAATATATCAAATGCATTTCTTATTCTTGCACTATGTACAGTTTTTTTATGGAATGGTTTTGCACATTTACATTTGCACAGTATACAGTTGACATTCTTATTTTGTTATGCTTAGAATATCTTGTTTTCCATCCTTTCACCCCCACCCCAACCCCATCCCTTTTCAATTGCTGCTGTGGACTGCAAATTTCCCCATTGTGGGACGAATAAAGGTTTTCTGATATATATATATATATATATATATATATATATATATATATATATATATATATATATATATATATATATATATATATATATATATATATATATCAGAATCAGAATCAGAATCATCTTTATTGCCAAGTATGTAGGACACACAAGGAATTTGTTTCCGGTAGAACACGCTGCACTAGTATCGTTGTCAAAAAAACTGCTAAGTGGCACTTATATATATATATATATATATATATATTTACAATTTATGTAAAATCTTTGTGATGTGGAAAAAAATCCATGACAGGCGTTTTCCATTAAAAAAACATCCAATGGTCTAACAGAAGTTGTCAACACGAACATAAATATTTTGTTTGTGCACTAATGGGATATTTGGATGAAGTTTAACAAATCTCTTAAAAGTGTGATCTAAAGTCCATTTCCCAGTGGTTTCTTTATAGTATTACAAACATAAAAACAAAATAAAGGGGTGCATCATCCATGTATTTGGGTGGAACAGTCCTACTTCCAGCTGCACACGGTGATTCAATTAAGGGCCGCAAATATGAGACACTGTTGACTCATGCCGCTGACCCTCTGCGAGAATTGAAATCGGTGTTAAAAACCGTGACTCATTCATGCTTGCAGACAAGACAGCAAATACACCAACATCATGTATTTCCAAAAGTTGGCCTGTGGGCCATATCGGGTCTGTGTGAGCTCTTGATATGGCCCATTGACCAAAAGGCAAAATACGAATTAGAAACAATTCATATGGAACTTCTCATACAAGACAATATAGTTATCGACAAGACAATATAATTCAGACAACCGAAAAATTTGAAAAAATATTTTCAGCTTCAAGTCCTTGCGTGCTTGAGTAACGTGTGAGGTCGAGAATTTGTTTTAGTTTTTTGTCAGGATGGTTGATTCTGAATTATGACACAGAAAATCGGGGATTCAGCAGTGAGTTTAAGTTTCGATTCTATAGTGACAGTTTTTGTCCAATGATCACTGAGTTTAAGTTTCCTGAGACTTGCTTGTGTCTGACACGATGATGACATTTTCCCTGATTTTGAGCATCAAGCGTTCATTATTTACTTTTTTTATGAAGAATCCTACTCATTCCAACACCATCCGCCACCATAGTACAGTATGTCGGTGCCCTATAAAAAGAACAGTAACAATGAAAATTTTGGAAAAGCACATCTATATACAGTAAAGTCTCGTTATATCGATATAACCGGGACTATCGATATATCCGACCCTGTTTGCATGTAATTTTCTCCGTGCGTGCATAGAAATAGTATCGATATAACCGGGACTATCGATATATCCGTGATAACGAGACTTTACTGTATTTTTGTATTTCCATTTTTTTTTTATCGCAGAGCACCAATGCGTATGTTGAACTATCGCGGCTAGGAATTGAAGCGGATTTATGTTGGACAGGAGATGTGAGACAATTTCTTTCGTCAATGGATGGTACAGCTTCGTGTTTGCTTTCAAAACTTAGCTTGTCGCACCCGTGCATATTCGACCATGACGTCTGTGACCAGTAGGGAAAATGAGGCTTTCATCCTCTCCTCTTTCATCAAGAACTGCTTCAATAATAATATAATGAGTCAATAATAAGATATAATGAGGTAATAAAGTGTTTGTCTTGTACTCAAACACAATAAACCACATGGGGAAAGTTGTTAATGTTTATATGTTCCTGTTGTGTTTATTTTTTTTGCTTTGTGTTGACTATTATGTGAAGCGCTTTGTTACAGCTGCAGCTGTTGGGAAAGCGCTGTATAAATTAGGATATATTGTATTGTATTGTAATAAACGAGTGTGCCGACCACTCTTATTCGGAGATGTTGCTGGATATCACTCAAAACGTGAACTAAAACATTTTGCATCTGAATGGAGCAGCTCTCCTCTGGATGAGGTCCAGGGTCTTCTCCATCAGTGCTCAGTGGTGGGTTTTCTCTCTTTGATTCTTGGGACGGTCGAGTTTGTCCAGGAAGGCCAAATTTAGAAATTTTGCAGGGCGGCCCGGTAGTCGAGTGGTAAGCACACCGGCTTCACAGTGCAGAGGTCGCCGGTTCGCGTCCCGGTCCGGCCTCCCTGTGTGGAGTTTGCATGTTCTCCTCGGACCCACGTGGGTTTTCTCCGGGTCCTCCGGTTTCCTCCCACACTCCAAAAACATGCATGGCAGGCAGATTGACCACTACAAATTGTCCCTCGGTGTGAGTGTGAGAGTGAGTGTTGTATGTCTTTGTGTGCCCTGCGATTGGCTGGCAACCAATTCAGGGTGTCCCCCGCCTCGTGCACGAAGACAGCTGAGATAGGCTCTAGCAACCCCCGCGACCCTAATGAGGAATAAGTGGTATGGAAAATGAGATGAGATGAAGAAATTTTGCACACAAAAAAACAAACACGCAGACATGCACACACACACATACCCGTTACTGGATTGTGCAAATTTGACGTAGATGGCAGCAAATAAGCTTACTAAACGTTTAAGTGAATTAAGCTAAATGTTTGTCTGAAAGTACCTTCGTGATAGAGTGTTTTTATGCACATTTGTAAACATATGTTATTCCATGTTTAGCTTTGTACATTTTATGTTATTTAATGTTTAGATCAGTACATATTATGTTATTGCATGTTTAGTTTTGTTTACATGGATTTATGACGCTAATTAGTTGAATAGTTGCGAATGTAGCCACAAGGGGGCACAAGCCAGTGTCTTATTGTGCCGGTCCCAAGCCCGGATAAATACAGAGGGTTGTGTCAGGAAGGGCATCTGACGTAAAAAAAATTGCCAAAACAAATATGCGAATCAAACCTATGACTCCCATACCGGATCGGTCGAGGCCCGGGTTAACAACGGCCGCCATTGGTACTGTTGACCTTCAGGGTGCCAGTGGAAAATGGACTACTGTTGGTCGAAGAAGGAGAGGAGGGAGGTGTGCCCGGAGGAAAAGAGAGAGATGGAACGCCAAGAGTATAGAACTAAGAGTAGGAACTTTGAATGTAGGAACAATGACAGGTAAAGGTAGAGAGCTGGTTGACATGATGCAGAGAAGGAAGGTAGACATACTGTGTGTCCAGGAGACCAGGTGGAAAGGGAGCAAGGCTAGAATCTTAGGGTCAGGGTTTAAGTTGTTCTATCATGGTGAAGACAGAAAGAGAAATGGAGTTGGGGTTATCTTAAAAGAGGAGTTTCTTAGGAATGTCTTAGAAGTAAACAGAGTATCAGATAGAATGATGAGTCTGAAGCTAGAAATTGAAGGTGTGATGTTCAATGTTGTTTGTGGGTAGGCCCCACAAGTAGGATACGAGCTGGCGGAGAAGGAGAAATTTTGGTTGGACTTTGATGAAGTCATACAGAACATCCCGAGAAGTGAGAGGGTTGTAATTGGTGGAGACTTCAATGGACATGTTGGCGCAGGAAACAAAGATGATGAGGAGGTGATGGGTAGGTTTGGACTCCAGATGAGGAACGCTGAAGGACAGATGGTGGTTGACTTTGCTAAGAGAATGGAAATGGCTATTGTGAATACTTTCTTTTAGAAGAGACAGGAACATAGGGTGACCTATAAGAGTGGAGGCAGAAGTACACAGGTAGACTACATTTTGTGTCAACGGCGCCATCTAAAGGAAATCAGTGACTGCAAAGTAGTGGTTGGTGAGAGTGTAGCCAGACAGCATAGGTTGGTGGTGTGTAGGATGACGGTGGCAGTGAGGAAGATGAAGAAACCAAAGTCTGAAGTGAGGACAAAATGGTGGATGTTGAAAAAGGAAGAGTGTTGCATGATATTTAGGAAGGAGGTAAGACAAGCACTGGGTGGGCAAGCGGTCCTTCCAGATGACTGGCAAACTACAGCAAACATAATCAGAGACACGGGTCGGAAAGTACTTGGTGTATCGAGTGGAAGAAAGGTAGATAAGGAGACTTGGTGGTGGAACGGGGAGGTGCAGGAGTGTATACAGAGAAAGAGGTTAGCAAAGAAGAAGTGGGACACTGAGAGGACGGACGAGAGTAGACAGCAGTACAAGGAGATGCAGCGCACGGTTAAAGTAAAGGTGGCAAAGGCCAAACAAGAGGCCTATGATGACTTGTATGCTCGGCTGGACAGCAAGGAAGGTGAGACTGATCTTTACAGGCTGGCGAGACAGAGAGACAAAGAGGGTAAGGACCTGCAGCAGGTTCGGGTAATTAAGGATAGAGATGGCAATGTATTAACAGGTGCCAGTAGTGTGATGGCAAGATGGAAAGAGTACTTTGAAGAATTGATGAATGACGAAAATGAGAAGGAACAAAGAGTAGAAGACGTGACTGTTGTGGACCAAGACGTAGCAAGCATTAGCAAGGATGAAGTGAGGAGGGCGCTGAAGAGGATGAAGGCGGGAAAGGCACTCAGGCCTGATGATTTACCAATCGAGGTATGGAAGTGTCTTGGAGAGGTGGCGGTGGTGTTCTTGACTGGGTTATTCAACAAGATCTTAGATGGTGAACAGATGCCTGAAGAATGGAGACGAAGTGTACTCGTGCCCATTTTTAAGAACAAAGGAGATGTGCAGAGTTGTACTAATCACAGAGGAATAAAGTTGATGAGCCATACAATGAAACTCTGGGAAAGAGTAGTTGAAGCTAGACTAAGAGCAGAAGTGAACATTTGTGAGCAGTAGTATGGCTTCATGACAAAAAAAGAGTACAACAGATGCAGTGTTTGCTTTAAGAATGCTGATAGAGAAGTACAGAGAAGGTCAGAAGGAATTGCATTGTGTCTTTGTAGATCTGGAGAAAGCGTACGACAGGGTGCCCAGAGAAGAGCTGTGGCATTGCATGAGGAAGTCTGGAGTGACGGAAAAGTATGTCAGAGCGGTGCAAGACATGTATCATGACTGTAAGACAGTTGTGAGGTGCGCTGTCGGTATGACTGAGGAATTCAAGGTGGAGGTGGGACTCCACCAGGGGTCAGCTCTGAGCCCCTTCTTGTTTGCTATGGTGATGGACAGGCTGACAGACGATGTTAGACAATAATCTCCTTGGACCATGATGTTTGCAGATGACATTGTGATCTGTAGTGAGAACAGGGAACAGGTGGCGGAGAAACTAGAGATGTGGAGATATGCCCTGGAAAGGAGAGGAATGAAGATCAGTCGCAGCAAGACGGAATATATGTGTGTGAATGAGAGGGATCCAAGTGCAAGCGTGATGCTACAGGGAGAAAAGATAAGGAAGGTGGAGGATTTTAAGTACTTGGGGTCAACTGTCCAGAGCAATGGAGAGTGTGGAAAAGAGGTGAAGAAACGTGTCCAGGCAGGCTGGAGCGGCTGGAGAAAAATGTCAGGTGTGATGTGTGATAGAAGGGTTTCAGCTAGGATGAAAGGAAAAGTGTATAAAACCGTGGTCAGACCAGCCATGATGTTTGGACTGGAGACAGTGCCACTGAAGAAAAGACAGGAAGCAGAGCTGGAGGTAGCAGAGCTGAAGATGTTGAGGTTTTCTTTGGGAGTGACCAGGTTGGATAGGATCAGGAATGAGTACATTAGAGGGACAACTCATGTTAGAGGCTTTGCAGAGAAAGTCAGAGAGGCCAGACTGAGATGGCTTGGACATGTCAAGAGGAGAGACAGTGACTATATCGGGAGAAGGATGCTGAGTCTTGAACTGCCAGGCAGGAGACCGAGAGGAAGACCGAAGAGGAGGTTTATGGATGTGGTCAAAGAGGACATGAAGGTAGCTGGTGTGAGAGAAGAGGAGGCACCAAACCGGGATAGACACTGATTCGCTGTGGCGACCCCTGAGGGGAGAAACCGAAAGGAAAAGAAGAAGATTAGTTGAATAGTTGCGAAAGCAGAATGTAACAAGCATCAACTCTCAGTCTAATGTTCTTCCCAAATACTTGCCTGTAGCTGATTGGACAACAGATCGCTGCTATGTGACTTCCAATACTTGTCCGTAGCTGATTGGACAACAGATCGCTGTTGGGTGGTTTTAAACTAGTTTAAGGAGGCGGGTTGTGTGGTTCTTGGCTTCCCGCTTCAGACGAGAGATGTTCTCCTTTTGTTTTACGAGAATAAAGTAGTTTTTTCTATTCACCATATATCGTCCCCGCTGGTATTTCATCATATAACTTCGTTGAACTCTGAACCAGATGAGAAACAGGAATTAGAACCCAACATAAATTGGTGCCAAAACCCGGGCCAAACAGTCGGTCCTGGAGCGGTTGAAGAGTGCCCGCCTGCGTGCCTCAGTTGACGAGAGACGTGAGCTTTCTGCTCCTGCCGGCGTCTGCTTGTGAATTCTCTGCAAGAGCGGGGGTATCGTTCCCTCGGCGACACCTGCTCGTTGACTGGAAAAACGAGAGCCGAAAGAGAAGTCGGCGCTGTGGGGGTCCTCGGCATTCTGACTGACTGAAAATACGGCTGTGTTCGACGAAGTTCGCAAGGTGGGTGACGCGCTAGCACGCAGCCATTGTTTGAATGTATTGTAGGATAATTTTATGTCCAGAGGGTATCCTATTCATGTTAATCCACATATCTGGGGCTTTTTGGATATTATCATCTGATTCTGATTCTGGTTCTGATTCTGGGTCGGTTTCTGATGATTCTGATCACGGTGGGTCTCCATAATGTCGGGCCCAAGGCGCATGTATAGACTATGCGCGCGACTGGTCGATTCCAATAAGGATCGAGATATTCCTGGTTTTTCCGCGCCGCCGGTGGAAGTAGTGTAATTCACAAGAGGTGGACTCCTGGAATTCACTGAGCGCGAGGGCTGGAGAAGAAATTGGAAAATTGAAAGATTTTTTAATTTTGATCCAGACATTATGTCTTATTTTAAAATGCAGCTGCAATCAATCGTGGATTCTCTGTGATATTAATACATTAAATTTGGTTGATCTGTGCTAAAGTGGTGAACTACAAAAGTTTCTTTGTCTCCCAAAGATCTTGAACAAAGAAAGGTGGGGGCGGGAGCCATTTGAGCCGTTAGTGAGTGTGTGCGTGTGCATGTCAGTGCGTGCGCGTGTGTGTGCGTGTGCATTTGCATTCATTGTGTATGTATCTGAGTGCGTCTCATGGCTGGAGACTAACACGGGAGTGTTCTTTGTGTTTTGAGTTAACACTGCTTGCTGTGAACGGCAGAAATTGTTGAGAGTACTGTGGTGAATTGCGGGATTTGAGAGAATGGGTGCAATTTTTTTAAGAAAAACTCCAATTCACCGGGGTATGAAATTCATTATAAAAAAGTGGGGTAGATGTGAAAACATATTTAAAGGATGCTTTGAACATGTTTTCAGACCCCCCAGCTGTATTCCTGAATCTGCTGATGAGGATTACGTATATGTTAACCAATTTAAGCAGACTGGAAAGGACAAAAAAGCTATGTCTTCAAAGATGGCCACAGATAAAGTACCTCCTGCCTTAAAAGGACACATGGTCTTAAAATCACCATTACTGGACAGACAGAATTAACCACTGCAGGAGGAGGGGCGAGCTGTGGGCTGGGGAATTTGAGCTTGGGAGTCAGTGGTCAGTCGGGAGATCTGCGTGCGGGGTCCACCACCACCACCACCTCCTCACGACTGCCCTCTCTGTCCCCCACTCTTCCTCTCACCCCCCTTGCTGCTTATAGAAGACCAGATGTGTTTTCAGGAAAAAAGCAGACTGGAACACACGTCCCCTACTAGGGGGACTCAGTCATTACACCCAAAAAAAAAAAAAAAAATCACAAGAAATGTCTTCATGTATTGCTGACTTTAAAAAATTCGGTGACTTCTCAAATTCTTTTGTACATTGACGACATCTTACTTGTCTCACCGACTGAAGACGAAAACGAGACTGTATCAATCGCGTTCCAAAATCTAGAAAGTACAGGTAACAAAGCTTCTTTGACTATGTTACAGTTTGCCAAAAAGAAGTTGAATTTCTAGGAAATAAATTTAAAAAAAGATGACATTTCTACAACCTGATTTGGAAGACACACCTTTACCTGACAGCATCCACGTTGAAATTATTGCTGATGGTTCATTACAAAACATATTTAACGCAAGCAGCAGAAATTGTTGCATTGACTGAAACGTGTAAATGGGCAGAAGGAAAGACTGTTGAACATGCAGATTTATTGAGAGGCTTGTTGAAAGCTATCCTCCTTCCAAAAAGTGTGGCTGTGTGCAAATGTGTAGCGCACACAAGGGCTACAGACAGGATGAGCCCAGGTAATGCAAGAGCAGATGCAGCCGCCAAAAAGGCTGCTTGGACTGCTTTCAATCTAGTAAATCAAGAGACACGTGAATTAGTGCCCACACAAGTTTTGAAGGATATGCAAGCGTTAACCACAAAATCCGAAAAAGATTTGTGGCTGGCCGATGGTGCTAAGCTAGTTAATGGGCTGTATGAAATAGACAATAAACCATGTTTACCGAGAAACATGTTTCCTATGGTGGCTCAGTTGAGCCATGGTAGATCACATGTATCAACAGGAGGGATGGTGTTTATAGCAGGAAAAGTATTCCATTTAAGCAGAGGTTTCAACTCATATGAAAAAACTTTTGTCGGAGTTGTTTGAGATGCTGTAAAAACAATCCACAGGGTAATATACGACCAAAAAGAGGAAAATTTCCACAGGGGTCACACCCCTTTGAAGTGGTCCACATGGATTTCATTGAACTAAGCACAAGCGGTTCTTATAAATACTGTTTGGTGCTAATTGATTCATTCACCAAATGGGTGGAAATTGTGCCTTCAAAGAAATCCAACGCATTATCCGTTGCTAAAGCATTATGCAAACATTCCAGAACATGGCATACGAAGAATAATTTGGAGTGAAAATGGGCCACATTTTGTTAATGACATAATAACCAAAATTTCCGAACATTTAGGTATTATATTAACGAACCACTGTGCGTACCATCCACAGAGTGCAAGATTAGTTGAAAGAACGAATGGTACGATAAAAAATCGACTCAGAAAAACGATGGAGACAACAGGCAAACCATGGCCTGAATGTCTGTGTTTGGTTATATATGAGAATAACGGCCACTAATAATGGTTTAACACCCTTTGAGATCTTGCATGGCAGACCTTTCATCCTCCCATTGTGGGAAGGTGTGCCCTGGCAAAAGAATGAATCAGATCCAAGTGCTTTGTTGGCAAAATCATTGTGTGAAATGTTTACAACAAAAAGAGGTCCACAACATGTGTACTGCCGCAGTCCTCTTTGTTCCCTCCACAGGAACAGAGGCTGCTGCGCGCCGGAGACGAGGTGCTGATCAAGGCAATCAGGAGGAAGACCTGGTCTGCACCAAAGTGGGAGGGGCCATTCACCGTGCTGATCACAACGCCAACTGCCATCAAAGTGGAAGAGAGACGGAGCCAAACTACTCAATAGCCATGGGTTTGGTCCACATCATCTTGGTGTACGGGCTCGTGGGGGCAATACAGATGACACACGTAGAGCCCCCCATTCCATCACCCTGCGAAATTCCACTATTACAACCTATGACATAAGATAAGTGCCCAAACATTGGATTGGATTTGCCTTTATGGCACATCCTGTAGCTTGCTTGCCACTACAAGATGCGGGAATCGTCTCATTTCCCCTTAGAGTCCTCGTGAACGAAGCACGACAAAATGGAAGTGATTATCCTCATGGTTCTTGTTACGCTCGTATTAAGTTAGGGAAGGCTTGGACCACTGGTTGGGATTCCGTTGTGGTCCATTCTGAGCCCAACACAAAATGGGTTCGAGGTAGCTGTGCCCAAGAAGCAAAACGAACTGTCGTCAAGATAGCTCGAAGGAACTGGTTAGGAACTGGAACTGGCACAATGACAGATATCCAACTTGCTATCGTAACCCACAAGGTTGCAGGATGCATGGACTTGAGACTCTGTTCTGATTTTCGTGAACATCACATTGGTTTTCCCGTAACTATATGCATGATGTCATCTGTGACATCACCAGTCGTAACATCGCCTCTCCAGCGTAAACCACACATCAAACTGACAGCCTATATGGAAACACCTGACAAAAAGGCCCAAAATTCAGGTGTCATGGACGCATTATATCAACCGTTTGCAGGAGAAAAACATGACTGGAATCCGTTGTTATCAAACACGTGGTATCGTTATGCTACACTAATTGCTAAACAAAATAGGAAAAGTAATTGTTTTGTATGGTCTTATATGCCTCATTCTGTGACACAACAACGCGTGCATTCAAAGGTATTTTGAGATAAAATGGCTCGAGCTGCATATATGTTAATGTCTTTGCATAAACCTGTTCAACATTTTCCGGTCCTTCGCAATGCTTCGAGAGGAGAGATTGTTCCAGGTTTAGATACCATTTTGGAAACTGAAAATCAGGTTACGACCGAGAGCGCGTTGCGATTACCAGTATGCGTTGCAATGTACAGTACAGGTCAAAACTTAGGTTTTATAGATGAGGATAGATGTTTATATGTGCTACCGTTAAACACTAATGTCACTGTTTTACCCGTATCTTCACATCTTTGGTGGTTATGCAGTTGGAAAGTATATTCTTTTATTCCTCCGCGAGCCTACGGTTTGTGCGCACCTGTTACGGTAACTGACAATACTTTCATCGTTACCAGGCGTCCAGTGCACCATCATGTGAAAAGAAGAGTATTGTTTAAGCCCCATGATTCGATCTGGGGAACTGATGTTCCAGAACAATTCAAACACCATAGCACGGGTAGTAAGGTAATGTTAGCTCTTTTTCCACAAATTGGAGTGGCTAAAAACATGCTATGAATTGAAACAATAAATTACAGATTTCAAGTGTTTCTAAATGCCAGCTTGAAAGTGGATGAAATGCAGAACACCGAAATTGCAGCAATTAGACAAATGGTGCTGCAAAATAGAAAGATTTTGGACCTTTTGACAGCCCCACAAGGGGGCGTCTGTGCTATGGTGGGTGACACTTGTTGTACGTACATACCCGAAGAAGCGAATTCCATAAACATGACTAATGCTTTGTCTGTTATCAGGGATCTGAGAGATGCTATGGCCAAAGATCGACGGATTGATCACCCGTGGAGCTTTGACATGCTCTTCGGGGGGCCGTGGTATACGACTTTGCTTAGACTGTTTATGCCTATTGTGATTGTACTTATTTTCTTAGTCATTGGTTGTATTATTCCAAGCTTAAGAGCAATGCGAATGAATATGATAACTAATTCTCAGCTGAACTACGCAAAGCTTTTGTATCAACAAATGCGTGAAGGGGACCCTGTGTGGTAGCTTGGAATTGTAAACCATGGCCAGAGTGTGTTTGCTCCAACCAAAAAACGGAGAGCCGAGAACGAATTTTCCTCGTCAATATTTTGATTGAATTGAATTTACCTTTAAGACTCTCGCAAATGGAGAGGTTACATATCACAGCAGTAAAGTTATGACAGAGGTTTTTCGCCTTCTCCATGGTAAAGTAAAATTAAAAAAAATGGTTCCCTGTGCAGTTAGTATGACGTGCACGTGTAGGGGGTTAGAAACGACCTCTGTTATTGTATGTTAGTCGATTAGACTACCAAGTCAGGAGGGGGCGCTACGTGCCTGTGAATGGAACAGAGGAAGGCGATGTAGGCTCAGCTCACGCATGCGCAGTTGTCATAAATGCCGTTGTGCGAAGCTGATTAACACAGTTGTCTCGTGTCGTCTTTCCTCGTCGTTCACAGGTATTCAAAATAATAAGTGTTAGACATTCTCAAGATGTTAAAGTAATTGGGGACTTATTGGGCGATGCTATATATGAAACCTTGTTTTGTGGCTTTGATGAATATTTTGTGGCTATGATGAATTTGGATTTTTGGATGTCAATTGTAGTTCCCAGTACAACACACACGAGCGGGCAGACGTGCATAAGCATGTGCGAATGTGGAGGATATATACAATGTATAGATGTTGAATGTATAGATCTACACATGAATGTATTCTGATATTGAAATTGCTGAATTGATGTTTTGATGAGTAAATGGTCATAAATGCCGTTGTGTGAAGCTGATTAACACGGTTGTCTCGTGTCATCTTTCCTCGTCGTTCACAGTGCTACCTGCCTGTGACGCATTTGGACCGACTCAGGTATCCCCTAGGCCTGAGGCCGGTTACACATGCATGAAAACCGTTTTGGAAATGTATGTACTGATGTTCAAATGTGCAACAGGAGGGAATGATAGAGTGTTTTTATGCACATTCGTAAACATATTATTTTATTACATGTTTAGCTTAGTACATTTTATGATATTTCATGTTTAGATCAGTACATATTATGTTATTGCATGTTTAGTTTAGTTTACATGGATTTATGAAGCTTATTAGTTTAGTACTTGTCCGTAGCTGATTGGACAACAGATCGCTGCTGCGTGGTTTTAAACTAGTTTAAGGAGGCGGGCTGTGTGGTTCTTGGCTTCCCGCTTCAGACGAGAGATGTTCTCCTTTTGTTTTACGAGAATAAAGTAGTTTTTTCTGTTCACCATCTATCGTCCCCGCTGGTATTTCATCATAAAACTTCGTTGAACTCCGAACCAGATGAGAAACAGGAATTAGAACCCAACACTTAGCAACATAGATGTCACAAGATGGCGCTAAAGAAGTATTTTTTATTAGACATGTCCCTGAGCCTCAATACAAAACAAACAGGATAGGATAAAGGAAAAAAACAAAACAAAACTACAAAATACAATATGTGAATCTTATGTTCTTTAATGCTGACATGGCCTAACCCTTTCAGGGACAGCAGTTACTACAGTGGAGAGGGGTATGGTGTTTTCAGGTTCTCCTTTTCAGAATCAGAATCAGAATCATCTTTATTGCCAAGTATGTTGAACACACAAGGAATTTGTTTCCGGTAGAACACGCTGCACGAGTATCGTTGTCAAAAAACTACTAAGTGGCACTATACAGTTCCATTTTGGCTACTGTTGAAAGAGTTCAAAGAGTTAATGGCTTGGGGGAAGAAGGTCCTTTTGGCTTTTCCCTTCAGGGATCGCCACAGCAAATCAGTGTCCTCCATCTTCAGAGGTTTGATTTGCATGTTTGTTTTGGCCAAGCTTTTATGTCGGATGCCCTTCCTGATACAACCCTCTAGAACAAGCAACTCTATCAGCTTAATAAAGATGAAGATGCTTGATAAAAAGGCAATGACAGCAAGAATAATAGCCATTGGCAACATAAAGTAAAAGTACTCATTTGTGTTTTCAGGTTATAGGGTTAAATAACCTCTGTCAACAAAATGTCTTTACAATATGTTGTATTACACAAATGACCCCCGTAGTTCAAACACAGTATTCTGGAAAGTCATGCACTTATGTAACATGAAGCAGAAAAATCCACCTATTTTAAAACGTTTTCATTTGATGGCTATTTTGCCTTGTACTACCACTCTCAGTCGACTGAAAATGACATTATAGTGATTCTCAGTGTTCTTGTAATGACAGCCATATAGCCCACCTATTTTCTGGGTTTGGTCATGTTTATTGGCAAAACACATTTGTGAAAGGAGACTTGAAAAACATTGTTAGCTTGAACAATTTCTCAAATGTGTAAATTTGCGTGCACATGCAGTGTTTTTACAAGGTCATCATCAAGTTGTTAGTCTTTAGTTGTCATAACAACATCCTTCTGTGAGTTACATGCTGCATGCCCACCCACACATAAAAATACAAGCACACACACCAACACGCTCAACAAATTCACACACAAACACGCGCACACACGCACGCACACACACGCACATGTTGAAAGGTGCTTAGAAATAAAATTTATTATTACCATTATTATTATTATATGTGTGTGTGTGTGTGTGTGTGTGTGTGTGTGTGTGTGTGTGTGTGTGTGTGTGTGTGTGTGTGTGTGTGTGTGTGTGTGTGTGTGTGTGTGTGTGTGCATGTGTGTGTGTCTTGACTAAATGGTGGACAAAGCCAAATGGTGCATTGGAGCAGGAAATAAGACTGCTGTCTTCCTGTAGCTACCACAACACCATGAACTTCCTTGGTTCTGTCGCCATCAAATTCTTCCTGTGTGATGTTACTCATCATCCCATCAGTCTTGGAGAGATTTACAAGGTGCATTGCTGAATGCACAACTTTTGGGGTGTCATCAATCACCATATCTCTGCGACAGTCACCATATGTTTCCCATTCGTGGCATCCTGCCAACTACATCAGCCGTTAACACGCTGTAATAAATGAGCTGCGAAAATCATGTCTATGCAGCATATTGTGATGACAGGGAAGACTAATGTGTCACCATGTTTTTGTATGAATGATTGGGAAGCTTCAATATATCTCACTAAAATAGCTTATTATGTATCTGCATGCAGGGATGTTATTTGGGACATTTTAAAACCTTCAACGGTATTTTCCTATTTATATCAGAAGAGATTTTCACAAAATATTACCCCAAGGATACACCTTAAATAATATTTATAGTGGGACACTAAGGCACTGTAAAGCCATGGGGTCAAACTCATTTTCATCGTGTGCCAAATCTCTCAGTACAACATTCATCCATACACTGTCTGAAAAGCTGCATCCTTACCAGGTTTGCGGGGCATGCTGGAGCCTATCCCAGCTGTCTTCGGGGAGAGGGCGGGGGACATTGGTTGCCAACCAATTGTCGGGTACACATAATCAAACAACCACCCGCGCTTCCACTCAGATCCCAGGGCTTCCATTAAACTACCATGCATGTTTTTTAAAATTATTGGAGGACACTGTACTTGAAGAAAATTCACAAACACACGGGGAGAATATGCAAACTCCACACAGGAAACCTGGAAGTGGGAATCGAACAAACGACCCCTGCACTAACCGACCACCGGGCCATTGATCATATAACACACAGGTGTCAAAGTCAAGGCCCGCGGGCCAAATCCGGCCCGCCACATCATTTTTTTCGGCCCGCGAAAGCAAATCAAACTTGTTAAATTCCATGATGATTGCTAAAATCGGAGCCAAAATTTCATATTTTTGGATGTCAACAACAATAAAAATCATTATTCTTGACTTCAGATTTGAAAACGAGTTATTCATTAATTTGCTGTGTGCTCTATATGTAATATTTGAAGGGGTTTAAACATCCTAATGGGTTCCCCAAATTCATAACGGCCCTCGAGAGGAAACCATAACAACAATGTGGCCCGCGGCAAAAAAATGACTTTGACACCCCTGATATAACATATTCCTTCTACTACACGAGTATGTGACATACACAGTGAACCCAATCATTCATTGACCTTCTGCTCTGTTCAATACAAAAGTGTATACATGACAGGATTTCTGGTCAGACTGGGGAAGTCACAATGATTTCAAGATTGCTGCAAAAAAAGAGGCAGAGGGTACTTGAATTAAAGCTGGCACAGTGCAAACACAATTTCCAGCGGCATTTAAACAGTTATCCTTGCCCTTTAACTAGAAACAAAGCAATAACAAATACTGGACCATCACACGGTTCAAACTGCTACTGTATGTTGCGCTTGTCTTGCATTACTGACATCTAGCTTTTTTGTCACAGCTATTAAGTTAGTAGCTCAAAACAGCAAAACAGTTTATTACAGACAGACAGACAGACAGACAGACAGACAGACAGACAGACAGACAGACAGACAGACAGACAGACAGGATGTAATTGTGCCAGAGATGTTCTTTCCTGTTCTTCTCCTTCATCTGCGTCTGTTCCTCCAGATACTCGGCCTGCAAAGCATCACAGAGGCACAGTAACCATGTTTATAAACAGTGAAATACTTTGTCACAGCACTGTAAGCAATATGAGCATATGCGGTAAAAAGCCAAGTGCAATTTTTTGTCACAAGCAAAAGTTCCAAAGACGATCTATGCAACAGTGTGGATCCTGCTTCATTTCTTATTCTACTTTTGTCATTATCATATAATGTTCATACGTACATTCGCAAAAATGTATCTGGAAGAGAGTTTAGAACGATGCTTCTCGTGGAAATGTTTCAGTACCGTATGATTTGGGTGTAAAGTGTCGGTATGATGCAAAATTAACTTTTTATTCAGATTTGAGACATATTGAGATCCAAATTCTTCGCAAAAAAAACACCCTTTAAATTATGTTTTCCTCCCTTGATCCATTTCAGAGCATTCTTGCACATTCCTGCTCTTTCAGCATGACACCCGCCAAACCCAAGAAAATGATTGGGTCATCAATCTGAAATGTATAAGAGGAAGGACGTACTCCTGTAATGCCACTGCTGACTCATCACACGGCCACTTTCTCAAGCAGTCAGTAGAACGGCCACCAAATACACCCAACAGTAATGATGAAAGTGGACTTTCCTGAGAATATAAATGTGAGCATCTGGCTGATCATGCGTGGCCAGTGATCCGCGCGCCAATCTCACAGTGGAGAGGTCAAGGGCTCACTGTGTGGAGTGTACATGCGTCGGGTCCCCCCGTTTCCTCCCACCTTCTGAAAGCACTTTCATTGTGCCCACGTGCACCCTATGTGGCTTAATTCCTTTCTCGCTGAAATGTCAAAATCCCCAAGATATTGCGTGGCCGTGAGAATGCGAGTAGAAGGATGTTATTGTGACTAAAGTTCATGCCTTAACATGGCTCCACTTGTGAAAGCAAATCAGTTTAGAATTCTCAAACTGTGATGTTGTAAATGATGTGATGATGTAAATTCATTTTTGGAGCCTATCCCTGCTGTTTTCATGTAGAGTGCTGGTAACAAACCTTTCAGACACACCGTGGCTACAGGGTCCATGCATTCTGCCATGCATGTTTTTGGAATGTGGGAGGAAACCGGAGGACCTGGAGAAAGCCCATTCAGACCCTGGGCGAACAAACAAAGTGGGCAGAGCGGGTATTGAATCCACAACCTCTGCACTGTGAAGTCGACATGCAAACCACCTGGCTACCGTGTTGCAAATTGTTGTAAATTATAAATCAAAATGATTTACGTCAAAAAATGAAATCCGGGACATTTCAATATAGGGAATACGCAGCAGCATAGCTGGTTGGATGGATGATGGCCGGAAGGGAGGACAGATAAATCAATAGATAGCGTCAAATTGTGAGCCACACGAACAAATGAAATTCATACATTTTAGAATAAGGCTAACAGAACTAAATGTAGGCAAATAAGGGGGACATTGTTACGCAATGAGACATTGCTACTTTAACTTCACTTTACTTGTAGTCTGCAGAGCACCCAGCAAAGTAGTTTTCCTTTATGTCCTGATGCTTGCCTCAAGTTCCCTCTAGTGTCTGCAAATGTTACTGCTCCTTCAACGGTTGTTGGGACCTAGTGGTTTGTTGCTACAAGTATACAAACTAGGGGGAAATGTTAGACCGCTGGACTGTCAAAAGGTGCTGACGTGACAGAAATATAAATACAGAAGAGCACAGAGAAAGGTGAAATACACCAAAAAAGAATGAAAAAAAGATTCACTCTGAGCATGGTTTCTTTGCACTCATCGGTTTCATAACCCCCTAGCCCCCCCCCCCCCCAAAAAAAAAAAAAAAAAAAAACAAAAAAAACTGCCAGGCTATATGTATATATATATATTTTCTTTTCGCATGGTTATTCCATTTGAACTCATCCTCCTCTTCTTGCATCTTTTTTGGGCCATATATTCCTGTTTGAACTAACTAAAAACCCATGTATCATCATCTGCCCTTCCTTTTACGAGACTTCTAAAATGACAAATTTGCTCAAATGATGTGTACATGATTGCTATTGAGCTGTTCCAATCGGGGATTGAAAAGTGGCGATACAAATAATTCCACTTCATGAGCCGTCACCTTACCATGGTGGAGGGGTTTGTGTGTCCCGGTGATCCTAGGACAGGGGTGGGCAAACTTTTTGACTTGCGGGCCGCATTGGGTTCTAAAATTTGACAGAGGGGCCGGGCCAGGAGCATTTGGAGGGAGTGTTTGGGCCGGAAATACTAAACCTAAAGCATTAAAGGACAACCGACGCCTCCGGACAAGTTATGTCCATAATTTATAAAATCACTTCAAATGACTTTGACTGAGTGTATTTTACAAAGATTCCACAGCATATAGCTATAGTTTACGTTTTAAGACTTGCGCTGAATATTCATGAAGTCTTGTTTTCGAGTTGATGACGATCTTCATGTGACGTCATGTTTGGACCGCCCCTGACCGAGAAAGTGACATACAATGCATTTTGGGTACTTTGTTTGGTCTGAAAACTTCGTGTTGATGGCGAAATTAGAAGGAAAACACATAAATAACGCCATGGTGAATCGTTGTGTGTTGCACCAAGACTACTATTTGATACTAGTTGACACAAATCAGCCCATTTCCAACGGAGCTTGGGCGCAATCTTCTGCATTTTCTGGGTGCTACATTGCTGTCATTGACGGCTCGAATTGATATGGGAGGACTCCTTGAATCAATTGCAAACATTTATGCTTTCCTCTTCAGAACTATTTGAATCCTATTCATAACTGGATGAGTAACAAGAAAACATCTTCTCCGAATCTGAAGCCATTGTTTTGATTCTCGAGCAAGGCAAGACGTCTTGGCGTGACGTCACGAACAGGGGGGTGGGACCTTCTGAAACTGGCCATTTCCGGATGCATTTTGAAGTCATTTTTATTGGTGTTTTTCATTTAACTAAAAATATCAGCCTGCCTGATTTGGGTATTTTAGATGCTATAAGACGTTTTTCTGATGTCAGTGGGAAACAAAAAAAAAGGTGCCGGTTGTCCTTTAAATGTAGTGTGTACAAACCTCATAGCACAGTAAGAACACTACAACCCAATTTATTAACTGTCTTTCAAATGTGAAAAATATCCCTGATCAGTTAATAAATTTGTCTCAAGGAATATGGCGTTTACATACTATTTCGCAGATACTTGGAGGAGGAAATGGAAATAGATTAAAATAACATATGCACTGTGATTTATCAAGATTGCGTCTGTTTTTTATAAGTTTTCATTGAAGGGGCAAAGTTAAAGAAATCAACATTTATTGAAAAATGGAATCACTTTCAACATTCAAAACATATTATTACACAACGAAATATTCAAGCTCAATAATACCTACTTGTGTTAAATTCCGCCAAATCATAGATGGTTTGTCCTGACCGCGCGCTCAACAAACTCCTCACTGACGCCCTCGCCTTCACGCGCAAACAATACACGTGCACCGTCGCCGAGCACACAAACATAGACTACCTGCAGTTGAAATTTGCATACTCGGCACGGCAGCCAAGCCTGCTTCTTTCTTCGGACTTTCGCAAGAGTTATAAAGTCGTGCAATTGCATGTCATTTTCCAAAATAGATGCACAGAACCTCAGCCCAGAAGAAAGATTCAAAAGAAGCTAACAATATATGTGACGCTACAAAACGTAAATTTACATTAAACCGTGATTGTGAAGTGTATGTGAGACTTATGAAAGGGGCTTAGTGGCTCGTAGAAAGCAATGCAAACGTTGTATTGTGCACCGCAATGACAATTGACTACGGCAGCAAAATCTACAGCCATGCACATTTACCGTAAATTAAGCAAGGTAGCATTTGTAGTCGGTGCATTCTTGATTTAAAAAAAACCTTTATACTTCGGGACAGTGTTTTTTTTTATGTGATTAGTTGTCTCGTTGTGCTTCAAGTTGTGAAAATTGGGCCAGGCAACTTTTCAGTTATCTGCCCTGTTCTTGGCTAACTTTTTGTCATGAGTTTTAGATACTGTTTTTACTATAATTTGGGCAAGTTCGGCGGGCCGGATTAAAAAGCCTAACGGGCCATATGTGGCCCGCGGGCCGTAATTTGCCCAAGTCTGTCCTAGGAGCTAAGTTGTATGGGGCTTTAGGCCCCTGGCAAGGTCACCCATGGCAAACAGGTCCTAGGTGAGGGACCGGACAAAGTACGACTCAACAGACCCCTTATGATGAAAAAAATGGCTGGATCTGATTTTCCCTTGCCCGGACGCGGGTCACAGAGGCCCCTCTCTGGAGCCAGGCCTGGAGATGGGGCTCGTTGGTGAGCACTTTATGGCCCAGCCCTACGCCCATGGGGCCCGGCCGGGTTGAGCACGAAGAGGAAACGTGGATCCTCTTTCTGAAGGGCTGACGACCCATGGGAAGGGCCAAAGAGGTCGGGTGCC
Source organism: Hippocampus bargibanti (assembly GCF_051943395.1). Taxonomy (NCBI): domain Eukaryota; kingdom Metazoa; phylum Chordata; class Actinopteri; order Syngnathiformes; family Syngnathidae; genus Hippocampus; species Hippocampus bargibanti. Next base: position 15,644,045 of record NC_142741.1, read on the forward strand.
ATGTGATCTGGGCGGCAGTCAAAGGCGGGGACCCTGGCGGTCCGAATCTTGGCTGCAGAAGCTAGCTCTTGGGACGTGGAATGTAGCTAGCTCTTGGGACGTGGAATGTCACCTCTCTTGCAGGGAAGGAGCCTGAACTGGTGTCCCAGGTAGAAAAGTTCCGACTATATATAGTTGGACTATCCTCCACAGCCTGGGTTCTGGTACCAGCCCTTTCGAGAGGGGTTGGACTCTCATCCACTCTGGAGATGCCCGAAGTGAGAGGCGTAGAGCAGGTGTGGGGATACTCATTGCCCCCGGGCTCAACGCCTGTACGTTGGAATTCACTTCGGTAGACGAGAGGGTTGTTTCACTCCGCCTTCGGGTAAGGGAACGGGTCCTGACTGTTATTTGTGCATATACACCAAACAGCAGTTCAGTGTACCCATCCTTTTTGGAGTTCTTAGAGAGTGTGCTGGTGAGTACTCCTGCTGGAGATTCCCTTGCTGTGATGGGTGATTTCAATGCTCATGTGAGCAATGACAGTGAGACCTGGAGGGGCATGATTGGGAGGAACGGCCTGCCCGATCAGAACCCGAGTGGTGTTTTGTTATTGGACTTGTGTGCTCAACACGGATTGTCTAAAACGAACACCTTATTCAAACATAAGTGTGTCCATATGTGCACTTGGCACCAGGACACCCTTGTTTGACTTCGTACTTGTATCATCGGATTTGCGTCTAAATGTTTTGGACACTCGAGTGAAGAGAGAGGCACTGCTGACAAATGATCACCGCCTGAGTGAGTAGGCTCCGATGGTGGGGAAGATGCCGGTCCGACCCGGCAGACCCAAACATATTGTGAGGGTTTGTTGGGATCGTCTAGCGGAATCCCCTGTCAGAAAGTATTTCAACTCCCACCTCCGGCAGAATGTTGCCCATGTCCCAGGAGAGGTGGGGGACATTGAGTACGAATAGACCATGTTCCATACCTCTCTTGTTGAGGCGGCCAATCGGAGTTGTGATGGTCAGTGCCTGTAATCAAAGTCAAAGTCAGCTTTATTGTCAAATATGCTAATATGCATGACATACAGCACAGATGAAATTACTGTCCTCTCGGACCCAGCATGCAAGGCACTTATAATTACTTTAACAAACATAAACATGAAAACGCCAATTTGCCGGGAGAGGGGAGCCGCTGCGTGTTCACGCGCCGCCATCTTGGGAAAAAAAATGTGAAAAAATAACAAATATGAAGACACAAAGACACAGAGTCATTCATTCTTCAGGACTTGCTGTACCCTCTTTGTGATGACATGAAGCAGTTCTAGTTGAAAGAGGAGAGGATCAAAGCATCCATGTCAGCAGTGGATCAGGGACGTCATGGTGGAATTTGTACATCTACTACAAGCTAAATGTTGAAAGCAAACACGAAGCTGTAGCCGCGACAGTTCCACATACGCATCGGCGCTCTGCGCTGACGCTGCTTTCTTCTTATCGCGGGCTCCTCAAGCCATGCATCCATCCAACCGCAGACTGTCCAACAGCACTGACCTTTCCACTGAACAAAGCGGGGCTGTGAAGATGCTGCCCATTACAGGCGCAAAAAAGCACAATGGCCCCAGAGCTGTCCAGCGATGGTAGTCAAATGGCTCCGACATTCCTCCCATTCAAAAACAGTACTGGCATATTCATGCTGCCGAAAGGCACAACCGCCTGGTGGCAACCCTGTACTCGCTGGTGGACACCAGTAGCAAGGGATGCCATCAAGCTAAAGAAGTAGTCCTATTGGGCCTTTATGGCCTGCGGGACCCAGGAGACAGCTGACAGGTATTGATGAGCCAAGCGGAAAGCGGCTTTGGTGGTCGCTGAGGCAAAAACTGGGAGGAGTTCGGTGAGGCCATGGAATCTGACTTCCGGATGGCTTCGAAGAAATTCGGGTCCAACATTCAGTGTCTCAGAAGGTGAAAGCAGTGCATAACTAATATTGTGTACAGTGAGGATGGGGCGAGTATGGGGCACTGATGACCACGATTCGGGACGTTGTGGGGCTCTACAACTCTCACTGGAGCGCGTCGAAGCCGAATGTGAAGCGGTTGGGATGAGAATCAGCACCTCCAAATCTGAGACAATGGTACTCAGTCAGAAAATGGTGAAGTGCCCTCTCCGGATGGGGGAGGAGATCTTGCCCCAAGTGGAGGAGTTTAAGTATCTGGGAGTCTTTTTCACGAATGAGGGGCGACAGGTCTGGTGGATCGGTCTGCTGTGATGTAGACTTTGTACCGATCTGTCAGGGTGAATAAGGAGCTGAGCCAAAAGACAAAGCTCTGAATTTACCGGTCGATCTACGTCCCAACCCTCATCTATGGTGATGAGCTGTGGGCCGTGACCGAAAAAACGCGATCCCAGATACAAGCGGCTGAAATAAGCTTTCTCCGTGGGGTGTCCGGGCTCTCCCTTAGAGATAAGGTTAGAAGCTCGGTCATACATAAGGGGCTCCGACTCGAGCCGCTTCTCCTCCACATAGAAGAGCCAGATGAGGTGGCTCAGGCATCTGATCAGGATGCCTCCTGGACGCCCCACTGGCAGAAGACCCTGGGGATGACCCAGGACACGCTGGAGAGTCTATGTCACCCAGCTCGCCTGGGACAATTTGAAGTTTTTTTTAAAATGTGGGACGAGATCACCGTTCTCCTACATGGGGAACTTGCAAACTCAATACAGGAAGACCGCATTGTGAAGTCGCTGCACTTACCACTGGACGACAGGACAAGCTACTTTTTTCATTCACAAAAATTCTAATAATGTTTAAAACAAGTGTCCAAAGATGATCTAAAATGTGTATTCTTTCAAACCTAATTCCAATAAATTGGGATGTTGTTTTAAACATAAATTAAAAAAACATTACAACAACTTTAAAATTCTGCTCATCCAAGATGTAATTGAATACACTACAAATACAAGATATTTGTTTGTACTGATCACATTTTTGTTTTTAGCCGGTAAGTATTACCTTCAAATTTATGGCATGGATTCTGTTTTTATGTTTGACACAACATCCCAAATTAATTGGAATCAGCTTTCATACAACTTGACTGCTGCATGAATAAAACAAATATTAAATGACATTAAATGCTGAATGTATTCAAAAATTTGAAGTAAACACAATCAATTGATTATCTCATCTCTCTCATCTCATTTTCCGTGCCGCTTATTCCTCATTAGGGTCGCGGGGGTTGCTGGAGCCTATCTCAGCTGTCTTCGGGCACGAGGCGGGGGACACCCTGAATTGGTTGCCAGCCAATCGCAGGGCACACGAAGACGTACAACAGTCACTCTCACACTCACACCTAGGGACAATTTGGAGCGGTCAGTCTGCCTGCCATGCATGTTTTTGGAGTGTGGGAGGAAACCGGAGGACCCGGAGAAAACCCACGCGGGTCCGGGGAGAACATGCAAACTCCACACAGGGAGGCCGGACCGGGACGCGAACCGGCGACCTCTGCACTGTGAAGCCGGTGTGCTAACCACTCGACTACCGGGCCGCCCCTCAATTGATTATATTGTCTCAAAAAACAGACATTTTTGTGATCTTCAATGTCAAAAAAATGTCTGGAGTGTCAGCTGTTTTTATAAAACAGCGTTCAACATAACAGATTGTCAGACAATATCAATGATAACGTTCATGAAAACATTTGCGTATTTATTTTTGAAAGAAACATGAAATAAAAACATGAGATTGACTGCCATACAATATTCTATGGCAGGATATTGTTACAAAGATGCAAATAGACAACACAGACAGTAATACAGACTATTGTAAATGAAGTAAACTTCAAGGACAACCGATGTCACTTTTTTGTTTCCTAACTGACATCACAAAAACGTTTTATATCATCTAAAATACCCAAAACACGCAGTATTATCATACTGCGTTTTTATTCAAATGCAAAACACCAATAAAAATGACTTAAAGTGTCCAACATTTGCAAAAAATTGAGCTGCGAATTGGGCATTTTCAGAAAGTCCCGCCCCCAGTTAGTGACGTGCTGGAGAATCAAAACAATGGCTTCAGATTCGGAGAATATGCTTTCTTGTTACACATGCAATTATGAATATGATTCAAATAGTTTTGAAGAACACACGTTTGCAATCGATTAAAGAATTTATTCCGTGTCATTTTGAGGCATCAGGGGTGGGAAATGTCGCACCCAAGGGAGGCAGAAAATGGTGACAAAGCCGTGTAGAGAATTAGTCAGGCCGTTTCCACAGGCTGATAAATTCCTTCCGTGGAGCTTGGTTGCCCTCTTCTGGCGGCTTTTTGGTGCAACACGAGGTTTTCACACCAAACAAGTACAGCAAAATACATTGCCGTGATGGAAGGACTGCTTCAATGTGTCTTTTTTTTTCGGTCAGGGGCATTCCTTCAGTGACGTCACCAACTCAAAAACAAGACTTCCTGAATATTCAGTGTGAGTCTTAAAACGTAAAATATATGCGGTGGAATCTTTGTAAAATACGCTCAGTCAAAGTCATTTGAAGCAATTTTACAAATTATGGACACAACTTGTCCGGAGACGTCGGTTGTCCTTTAAGAGAGAAATAAAACCAGTTGAATATAATTTCTTAAAACTATTAAAAATCTATTTGCTTGGAGCTTGTCAGTCGGACACTGTGCAATAAAAAGCGTCGAGCTCCACATTTTTGTTTTCATTTAGTGAAAACCCCAAAAATATTTTTGTTATTTTTCAAATCAAAAGACAACACACAAAAATTGGAATTACATGTTTTATATTGGACCGTGACAGTCGACCTTTTCTGTATTAGTACTTCAGTTGAGTACAGTTCAGCCCACTCACACTTCCTGTTTGAAGTAATGAATGTATTTCTAGTCCAAAGTAAAGTCCTGCTGGATATGAGGGCTGGGACTGGCCTGGATGGCTGAGACTTGCCTGATTCTGTGTGATGAGAAAGCCTCAAGCAGAAGCAATGTCTGAGAGCCTACATTAGTGTTTGTGTGCGTGCATGTGTGTGTGTGTGTGTGTGTGTGTGTGTGTGTGTGTGTGTGTGTGTGTGTGTGTGTGTGTGTGTGTGTGTGTGTGTGCGTGCGTGCGTGTTTGTGTGCACTTGCTTTACATTCATATGCATCACAACTTGGGCTGATTGGCTAGCTTGGCCTTCAGGTTCTCCGCCAGCTTGTCCAGGAACTCGAAGGTGTTCAGGTAATCACTGCGCGTCACGCTGTAAGCAAGCAGAGGAAGATATGTAGAAAAATTTATCAGGTTTTGATTGACAAGCTACCAGGCCAATACATACTTACAATAATTTCTACTAACAAAAAGACGGACTATTACTGAGCAATATTGGTTCTATGTATAATTATTATAAATTATTTTCTTTAATGTGCCCCCCTCCTCCAATCACCTAAGAAAACATTTGCATCATGAATGTACATCTCTCTCAATTTTTTTGAAGTACCCTGTGCAAAATATTCTATCCATTTTAACATAAAAAGGGGGGAAAAGGAATACATATAGGTCAATTTGAAACAAAGAATAACTTCCTTAACATTGTCAACAAGTCACTCCCTGACTTTTGTTTCAACCTGTTGACTATTTTTCCATGGTGTCTCTTAAAAGGTTTGTGCCTTGCACTCTATATGTCCTGCTTTCTGTGCAAAAAAAATCTAGAGCTCCCTGCACACACTCCACTTGAAACTACGCTCAGAAAGAAATTCAAAGTAAAATATTCACATTGTGCAGCATCGTTGGAGAATGGCGCACATTTGTCATTTTATTCTTGCCAAAATATCCAGAAAGTTTCTGATAGGCGATGATAGGAATTGGTGTCTCTGAGTAGCTAAACTATGAATATGGGCAATTAAAATCAGTTAGAATCATCAATTTCTTTTATTTGTAGTGAAACTCATGCTTATCGGACTGTGGAGGTCAAAAGCATTGCATTTTAGGTTCATTCTGAAAAGTCACGTAATAGCTGATTACCCCTTACATTTTCCACCTCATTGTGACTGTTTTAACAATACAGTGATACCTCAGTTTTCGACCATAATCCGTTTCAGAAACCTGTTCGAAAACCGATTTGTTCAAAAACCGAAACATCACTTTCCATTAAAATCAATGTAAAAAATCTTAATCCGTTCAAAGTCTAGAAAACAACTTTTTAACTATTTCATCACATAAACCGGATAAAAACTTAATAATAGAGCAGGTCATGTGTAAAATTCTATAAAAACAAACTTTTATTTTCACAATTTTTTAACATCAACATTAACATCTGTACATAAAAATCTCTCTATCTTTCTGCCATGGGGCGTGTTGGCACCTATCCCAGCTGTCTTTGGGCAAACACAGGGCACACTAACTTTTCAAACCATCCTCTGCTTGCTTTAAAATCATACTATTCTGGAGATCTTAACCAAATATGTCAGCATTTTCGCAAAAATAAAACAACAACAATATTAATGCGTCGGTCACAATGAGACAATAATGCAGACGTGACATATAAGGAAGTGACATATGAGGAAGCAGAGGGTAGTCGAGTGATGCATTCAGATGCACTCAGTTTGGCTGAGAACCAAATTTAGGTTGTATACCGGGGCATAAAAAATATGACATTTTTGGTTGAAAATCGAATGGGATGAGAACCGAGACGTTCGAAAACCGAGGTTTGACTGTACTAACTTTGGCAGGCCTTTGATGCAGATGGCCAAATCCTTTGTCATGAAGCCCGCCTCAATGGTCTCGACGCAAACAGCTTCGAGCGCTTCAGAGAACACACGGAGCTCTGTGTTGTTGTCCAACTTAGCTCGATGGAGGAGGCCCCGTGTCCACGCAAAGATGGAAGCTGCAAGTAATAGGATGCCACAATCATTCTCAAACATCAACATAACATCCATATTTGACTTATCGATAATGTTCACTACCGATAGGGTTTGTGGAGGTCTCTTTTCCTTGCTGGTGTTGCCTGTAGTGCCGCGTCACTGTTCCATGCGCCGCCTCTGACTCTACGGTCCGTCCGTCAGGACAGATCAGCACGCTGGTCATCATTCCCAAGGAGCCGTAGCCTGTAAGCGGAAAAAAGCAGATACTGCGTGTTTTTTGTTTTTCCAACCCTTTACGATGGAGGCCCCATTTTAACAAGCACATATTTTATTTTTTGGACAATAAAATGAAGTTTTGTTCCATAGTTTTGCCATTTGTGCAATGTTGTCTCTGGAGCGACGTATGTGTGAAAGGATGACATTGTATTATTTCACACATTATTTTCACATGAAATCATAGGGCGCTCTAGGCCTGTGGTAATTATGTCCGTTTGGCTTTAACTGATTTTGAAAAAAATTGTGAAGATGATTGACATAAGCAACTTCGAGAGTAAGCCGTAGAAGAAAAGGAACCGCATCTTCTACCTCTGCGGTTTGCGGAGTTCCTTAAGATGTCATGTAACGTTAGCATGGAAAATCATTAATCATTTGGGGATTTCCGCTATTTTCGCTACTTGTGGCAGGGTTCGGTGCCTAAAACTGAAATGAAAATTTGAGAATGTAAAAATTAGTTTACTTAATATTCTGAATGATCTGGACAATTTCAAGTTAAAAAGTGAATGATGAGGAACATAATTGAGCGGAATGTCTCATTCACTCAAATGTTTGTTTGAATGGTGGTGGAGGCATGTCGAAAAAAAAAATGAATTGTAAAGTTAGTGGGAATTTTTGGGGATGTGAGTAACATGTTTTGTCAATATTTGAATGGTTTTAATTTGTTGAGATATTTAAATGTGGTAAAATGTCAGAAAGTGAGCAGAACAAAACTCGAAACAAAAAGGACACTTTATAAAACTTGTGTGTGATGATCGCACTGCAAGTTAGAAATCTGCAGCATCTGTTCAACTTGTCAATTAGTCACAACACAAGCTCATTGTGATCCGAAATGCTCCATACTAACAAGGATATTTATGGAAGCCAACACACTGGTCCTCATACCCTGCTAAAGTAGCTGAAACCTAAATCCTGAAAAGCCATGTTGCTGCCTTTCAGATTTGTTTTTCTGGTCAATTGTACCAACCTTGAGCCACAGAGTCGGATTGTACATCTCCATCGTAGTTTTTGCAGGCCCAAATGAAGCCTCCATCTGACTTCATCGCTTGGGCCACCATGTCATCAATCAGACGGTGCTCGTACCAAATGCCTTTGGCCTCAAACTGTGGACGGTATTCCCTGTCGAGTAAGTATAAGTAGAGGTGTGAGTATCTATTAAAAAAAATCCAGAGATAATATTAACGCATTCACTGCGATACGTGCAAAAATGTGTCCACTTCAGGGTTTTTGTCATAATCACTTGAATTCCAGGACCCACAGAATATTGAGTTTTAGGACTACATAAACATTTAATACAGCGTTAGAAACCTTAGACTCTCTTCTTTCATCGGAAAAAAAGTTCATTTTTCTAGAGTTAATTGCTAAATTAAATGGGTCTGGAGTTAGCTGAGCTTGAAATGAGGGTGGTTGTCCAAAATACATTGCATACATATTGGTTTATATAGTGCTTTAACAACGGCTGAATCTGGAACAAAGCGCTAACATGAAAAAAATTCTGCCCCCTTGTGGACGGGGAAAACATTGTCAGAGGCCATGGCCAGCGCTTTATCTACACACAAGCATGAAAAAACAAAACCCGAACCAATTCGGGAATGGCGCTCTACGTCATTTTCAATTCCCCAATAAATTCATGAACGGCAGTGAATGAGTTAAAAGCAGTGGAACTGTTCCAGACTAAAACCATTACCGTTATAATAAGATCTTCATTTTACAATCATTGCAATCAATGCTATGCTTTAAAAAAACGTCTTGTTTGTTGGATTCATCCATGGTTTACATACCAGCAGCCAAATAGCTCAATGAATCTTGGTGTTGCTTATCTGTGCCCGTGCCACATATATTGAGCAACATTTTTTTTTACAAAAAGCACCATCGCTTTTAAATCAAGAATGATATTTGAAAGCCAAACAAACTAAAATATAGCATACTTGAAATGAAACAATTTCTTTTCTAAAGTCAAATGCAGCTCTGGAGCCTCAGGTTACTCACTAAGCTGTTGTTTCATTGGATTTGCTGGTGATGGATTTGATTTTGTGTTTTTGAATTGTAGTTTCCGAAGTACGATGAAAGAGAAAATTTTGTGACCGTGTGTGTGTTTCTGTGTAAATGCGTGTACATACTTCTCATAGATCTCCTGGAAAATGTCTTTGAATCGTCCATCATACTTCTTCAGAATAGTGTTCTTGGTGCTGAGGTACAGAGGCCAGCATTTCACCAAAGCCATTTGAAAGGAGCTGTGAGCAAAGTCCCTGATGGATTTGTCCGTATTGTACATCCCCAAAGCAACGCCACCGGTGCCTACACACAAATACGCGCAGTGTAGACAATGTTCCTTGCGTACATTTTAATCCAATTTTTCATCATGACATAAACCTTTACCAAACATTTTCTTTCCAATATATTGGATGAACCCCATTCCAATGAATAATCCATTTGTGGAGTGAGTTAAGCAGCAAAATCTGCCCATTTTGAGCCATCTCAGGGGGAGCCATTTTTCTGTCAACTGAAATTCCTGGGAGACTGTTAAAATTAGAAATGTGGAAATGAATAAAATAAATCATACACAAATTATTAAGAATAATGGAGTATTGCCTTGAGATACGTGTGGTCAGACTTCCACATTTGTTTTACTATTTTTGACTTGCAAGCACGAAGATACAAGTGCTGCATGCTGGCAACGTCACAATTGGTTTAAAAAAATGGCTTCAAGCTATTTATTGTCACTCAATTTAATTTTATTTCCAAATTAAAAAAAAACACATCATGGCATGTTGCATATTTAAAACTTTGTTGAGCCTTTAATCTAATATTTGAAGGCCAACGTTAACATGGGCAATGACTGCTAATGATGTGGGTGTGTTATATAGCCCTTTTAGATATTTGAAACCAAATGGAGCAGCAACGCATGTGGACAGATAAGATAATAGTTCAGTCATACACAGTATTCTATTTGCTCTGCAAAGAATATGGACACGACTGGAGTTGTTGGCAGGACATGCTCTGCCTCAGGACTCAGGTTGCTAAAGCCTCATGACCGAACACATCAAACAGGTTTGCCGTGACAGTCATTACCTGAGCCCTTTGGAACTGTGATGTAATTTTCAGCTGACAACAAATGACAAAATGGCTTCCCCCTGAGACATAAAAATAGATGGATTTTTCTGCAAATTATGAATAAGAACGTCAGGTTAAAGTGCATATAATTGTAATATGTATATTTTTCACTTGACTTCCCATTTCAAAGATAAAAATCAGTAAAATCCATGATTGCATAAGAACATGAACATGTTAATTATGAATTCCTAACTCAGAACTCATTTGGGTGATTCTACACCCATGCAGCTGTCAATTACTTGAGTATGAGCGACAACATGCAACACCAGCGCATACCTTCAAAATTGTGGACTACAAACTTGACCTGCTCTCCACTTACAGGCGTGTAGATCATCTCCACTTTGCCCGGCCCAGGAACCACAAAGTCAGTGGCTTTGTACTGTGAGGAACAAGGAATTGTAAATGCTTTAGAAATCCATCACTCAAAGTGACATTGAAAGTAAGAACCGGGCCTGTGAACGTCAAGAGATACAAGAGAGGAGATGCTTTTCATAAACATTGCACAACTTTGCGCTGCATGACACTTCACCTAGATGTAGTTATTGCTCCGGGCCCAGGGTGCTGTTGACATTGGCCTGTGGGACAGAACATGATGGTCCAAAGGACAACTTATGAAACATAATCTTACCGTCCATCTCTTGACAACAGAGTAATGTCTGAAATAACCACAAATTGGAGAGAAAGAGAGAGAGAGAGAGAGAGAGAGAGAGAGAGAGAGAGAGAGAGAGAGAGAGAGAGAGAGAGAGAGAGAGCGAGAGAGAGAGAGAGACAGAGAGAGAGAGAGAGAGGCAAAGAGACAGACAGGGACAGAGAGACTGAGAAAAGGAAAGGGAGAGAGACACAGAATGAGAGGGAGAGACAGAGAGAAATACTGTGAGAGAGAGCGACAGAGAGACAGAGGCAAAGAAACAGAGAGACAGAGAGAAAGAGACAGAGAGACAGAGAAAAGGAAAGAGAGAGACAAAGAATGAGAGACAGAGATAGAGAGTGTGTGTGTGTGGGTGAGAGAGAGAGAGAGAGAGAGAGAGAGAGAGAGAGAGAGAGAGAGAGAGAGAGAGAGAGAGAGAGAGAGAGAGAGAGAGAGAGAGAAATAGAGAGAGAGACAGAGATAGAGGCAGATAGAGACAGAGAGACGCACAGACAGAAAGTGAGACAGAGACAGAGAGAGAGGGAGAGACAAAGAGCGAGAGTGAAATATATAGAGACACAGAGAAAAGGAGAGAGACAGAGATAGACAGAGACATAGACAGACAGACAGACAGACAGAAAGGGAGAGAAAGAGACAGAGAGGGAGAGATTGAGAGAAAGAGAGAGACAGAGATACAGAGAGAGAGACAGAGACATAGACAGAGACAGACAGACAGAGAAAGGGAGAGAAAGAGACAGAGAGGGAGAGATTGAGAGAAAGAGAGAGACAGAGTGAGAGAGAGAGAGAGAGAGAGAGAGAGAGAGAGAGAGAGAGAGAGAGAGAGAGAGAGAGAGAGAGAGAGAGAGAGAGAGAGAGAGAGAGAGAGAGAGAGAGAGAGAGAGAGAGAGAGAGTTAACTGTTTGTTCAGCAATAAATGAAATTACACTTTACTTAAAGGACAACCGACGTCTCCGGACAAGTTGTGTCCATAATTTGTAAAATGGCTTCAAATGACTTCTACTGAGCGTATTTTAATAAGATTCCACCGCATATAGCTATATTTTACGTTTTAAGACTTGCGCTGAACATTCAGGAAGTCTTGTTTTTGAGTTGGTGATGAGTACTCACGTGACGTCAGAAAAGGACCGCCTCCTGACCGTAAAAAAGACGCATTGTAGCATCTTTCCATCACGTCAATGTATTTTGCTGTACTGTTTTTTTTCGAAAACCGTGTGTTACAGCCAAAAGCCGCCAGCAGAGGGAGTCCAAGCTCCATTGAAAGAATATATCAGCCTGTGGAAACGGCTGATGCATTCCTCACAGCTCGGTGGCCATTTTATTGCCTCTTTTTGGGTGAGACATTCCCCCTGCCCGTTTGCCTCAAAATGACACGGAAAAAAATCTTTAATCGATTGCAAACATGTATGCTTTCCTCTTCAGAATTATTTGAATCATATTCATAACTGGATGTGTAACAAGAAAACATATTATCCGAATCTGAAGCCATTGTTTTGATTGTCCAGCAATGCAAGACGTCTTGGCGTGACGTCACAAACTGGGGGCGGGACTTTCTGAAAATGCCCAATTCGCAGCTCAATTTTTTGCAGATTTTGGACACTTTAAGTCATTTTTATTGGTGTTTTGCATTTGAATAAAAATATCATATTGCGTGTTTTGGGTATTTTAGATGCTATAAAACGTTTTTCTGATGTCAGTTAGGAAACAAAAAAGGGACGTCGGTTGTCCTTTAAAGGGCAACCGACGTCACTTTTTTGTTTTTTAACTGACATCAGAAAAACGTTTTATAGCATCTAAAATACCCAAAACACGCAGTATGATATTTTTATTCAAAGGCCAACACCAATAAAAATGACTGAAAGTGACTGAAAGTCCCGCCCCCAGTTCGTGACATCACGCCAAGACGTCTTGCATTGCTGGAGAATCAAAACAATGGCTTCAGATTCGGAGAATATGCTTTATTGTTACACATCCAGTTATGAATATGATTCAAATAGTTCTGAAGAGGAAAGCATACATGTTTACAACCAATTAAAGAATTTATTCCCTGCCATTTTGAGGCAACATTGAGGGGAAATGGATCACCAAAAAAGAGGCAGAAAATGGCGACCGAGCTCCTGTGAGGAATTAATCAGCCCGTTTCCACAGGCTGATAAATTCCTTATATGGAGCTTGGTCGCCCTCCTCTGGCTCTTTTTGGTGCAACATGACGTTTTCAGAACAAACAAGCACAGCAAAATGCATTGACGTGATGGAAGGCCTGCTACAATGTGTCCTTTTTTCGGTCAGGGGCGTTCCTTCAGTGACGTCACGTACGGACTCGTATCAACTCAAAAACAAGACTTCCGGAATATTCAGCGCGAGTCTTAAAACGTAAAATATAGCTATATGCGGTGGAATCTTTGTAAAATACGCTCAGTAGACGTTATTTGAAGCCATTTTACAAATTATGGACACAACTAGTCCGGAGACGTCGGTTGTCCTTTAAAGCAGGCGCACCTGCAACGCTGTGTCTAACAACCAGACATTTACCTGATCTCCATGGGCGTGCCTGCCAATGATGATGGGCTTAACCCAGCCGGGAACCAGGCGAGGAATGTTGCAGCAGATGATGGCTTCCCTGAAGACAGTGCCACCGAGTATGTTCCGAATTGTCCCGTTGGGTGAGCGCCACATCTGTTTCAGTTTGAACTCTTCCACCCGTTTCTCATCTGGCGTGATGGTGGCACACTTGATGCCCACGCTGTAGCGCCGCACCGCCTCAGCTGCCTCCACCGTCACACGGTCATCCGTGGCGTCACGGTTCTCCATTCCAAGGTCATAACTGGAAAGGTGAGGAGGGAAACGTTTTTAGTCACACACGTGACATTTGGTTTATTTGTATTTCTGAAAAGTTTTTAAAACAATCTTCAAATCACATAGAGTTGCAAAAAGCCCCCATGATCATTTGATCAATTGGACATCGACATTCATGATTGGTATCTCGATCGATGCTTTTTATTGCTATTGACAAAAAAAATGCATGCAAGAATAAAAAAACCCTGAGGCTCATACTACTTTGCAGGTTGTACGAGCCAACTAGAGATCAACCTGTATAGCGTCCCCTGCTCCTTTTCTTTACACTGCATTTTACAGACCAAACAAGTAACTGAGTCATCATGTTTGTACATTTTCTGCACTGTCAATTTGAAATACAGCGATACCTCAGCTTACGAACACTTTAGCTTACCAACTATTTTACCTTACAAACATGAAATTCGCGAGAATACAATCTTGGCATACGAACTGGTTTTCGGCAAACAAACTGAACCACACAGCCACGGTGGCTGGCAGACTACTTTTCCACACCCCCTTTGAGTGCATACGTGGTTTGTTATCAAGGATACTTTTGCTATTTTGGGACCGAAAAAGACCCCACCACAGGCTAGTGTTAAGCCGAAAAGGACACAAAAGAAAATTATGGTTGAGTGTGCTTTTGTGTGACTTCGCGTCCCAGTACCAGTATGCTAAGTTGACCATTGCTACGTGTGGCTAAGGGTGTTTCTGTGTTGTCTACAACGGTTTCAGGCTATAGAAGAGTTTGAGAAACTTCTGTTGATTTGGATTAATGAAAAGCAGCTAGCAGGGGACATTGTGAGTGAGGGTATTATCACCGAGAAAGCACGGCAACTTCACTCAGATATCATCAAGAGGCAACCAGGAAGTTCGTCATCCATTGACAACTACCATCACAAAGGTAAATAAAACAACTTTATTATGTAGTACAGTTTATTTATTTAAGTACAATACAATAATACATTTAGTATACATAAAATAAGGTATACTTTGTGTAGTTTTAAGGTTTATTTCATAGAACATTATGTTTTCTGGGGACCTGAGAATGGATTATTCTAATTTTTCATTTTTTTTTTCATGGGAAATACATGTTTGGCAGATGAACTTTTTGCCTTACACACACTTTCTGGGAACCACTTAACTTCATAAGCTGCGGTACCACTGTATCATTTTTTAAACAAAGGGATGAAAATGTTGACAGTATGTTTCTCTTTCTTAGTTTTAATTGTTATGTGCAGAAGCCAGGTGATGAGTTGTCTGTGTAAAAGGACAATAGCTGTGATGGATTTAGAAAAGGGGGGCAGTTAAATACATGAAGTCAAAGGATTTCAAAGGCAATGGTCTACACTTCTGCTGGCATTGAATTCACCTAATCCTTCCATCCATTTTCTGCACCAGTTATTCCTCATTAGCCGTCTTTGGGCACCTCATGCAAGACTTGAAATACTGCGTCCACAAAAGGAATTAACCTGCTTTACTTGCATGTCCAGATTTTATTTGAAAACAGCCATGACCTTCCCCCTACTTTCTCTTTCCTGAGCCATTGTGATGTGATGTTGGTTATTTGACACTTAACATAAAATAAGATGTCATACATCACCTCAACATTCTTGAGATATGCTATGTCAGATAGATAGAAAACTCTTCAAGGAACGTACATATGACAATGTGAACTTTTTTCACAACCACAGAGAAAATTCCTGTATTCATGAAATATGATGAGTAAAAAAAAGAAAAGAAAAAAGTTTCGGTATCAACAACAATCAGCAATCTCAGCGATGTGTTTTGACAAGTGTATGTTTGGGTAATCATTGAACAAGAGTGCGTGAGCAAAGGCTATAGAAAAGAGTTTTACAACACCAATGGGGAAATGGCGACGTAAACTCAGAAGGACGAAAGTAGTTCTAAATTGGCAGCCAAAGCCCAGTCTTACAATTTTATGCACCCTTAAAGTAAACCATGTACTGTGAAGATAGAGAAGCCTGAGTACCCGGTTGGGGTAAACCCACTCAGGCATGGGGAGAACATATAAACTTCACATGGGAAGACCGCAGTTGAAATTGAACCCCGGACCTCATGCTATGAGGCCAGGACGTTAAGCAGACGAACAGCATACCAAATCGAACTCTGCACCTCGACATTGTGAGGCTGACGTGCTAACCAGTTGTCTACCGTGCTGCCCCCTTGAAAAGGTCTTCACATAAAAATGACCATGAAAATGATCATTTTTAAAATAAATACATGTGCATGTATGTGTGTATGCATTGTTGAAATGTCACTGAAAATGAAATTATTTGGAGTGTTTTTTTTGGGACAGTAATATTAAATGCATGTCAAGTAAAACACTGCAGTTTGCAGTCATACCGCAATGTTCTTGGTTGTATTTTAAAATTGGGAAAATGAAAATAAACAACTCAGAAAGTGAATTCCTATAGATTGACAGCTCTGTGAATGTGATACATTCCAACATTTCATGTTGGTGTTAGTACCTGTGCAAGTCAAGTTCCAGGTAGGGAAAGATGAGCTTCTGCTTAATAAGCTCCCAGATGACCCGGGTCATTTCGTCACCCTGCATCTCCACCACAGACCCGGCTTTGATTTTGGCAGCCATTGTTTATCCTGTAAACGCACATGTAATACAGATATTGAAACTTGGGAACTCATGTGCAAAGAATTTCAGAGTGAAACTCAATGTACAGCCAAATCTAGAAAATGTTGCACCCATAAAAAAATCATTCATAACTATGAATCTGTACGTGTGGATGAATCCAAACGCATTCCTTTCATGCATCTCAATCACTGTGTTAGTGCTAAAGTACCAGATTCCTCCCTTGCCACCCTCCAAAATGAATATGCAAATGAGTATAAACATGTTCCAATGTTGGAATTCATGATTCTGCATGAACAGATAATCAGATTACCAACTAAATTCAGAGAATGTGAGCTGGAGACGCTTGCAAATGAAGGTGGAGTCAAGACAAATCCTGTTACGAAAGCCTGGAGTCTGACACACATAGTGGCTAAATGCACATTTTGAAGTGTCATTCTCATTGGACACAGTGGGCATGAATTTCAAGAAAGGGCGGTCTGCACCCCCAGTATCATGCCACTTCACTGAATATTTCAGGGCACATCTGCCACCTCCACTGCCCAAAATGGATGATGAATGTGGATGGTCAAGGGTTCAAATGTAATACTGATGAAATGTAATAAAGCAGGTGATGGTGAATCGTCTCCCATTTATTCTCCACACCAAAACTGACTATTTACGCAGCAAGTGACTGTTTTTCATCTTTTCACATCAAGATTCCATTTAAACTCATTAACCACAGAATATAATACAATCTATAGCACTTTTACAACAGTTGCAGCTGTAACAAAGTGCTTGACAGTTAACATAAAGCAAAATAAAACCACAACACATAACATTAAGAATGGACAGCCGTGCAAAAAACAAAACACAAAAGAGCATTATAGGTAAAGATTTCTGGTGAATGTCTCTCCCTTGTGGGTCAGTCACCACAATATTATATTTTTACAAAATCATTTACGACATATTATTCGTGTCAAGGGGTCAAATGCTGCATTTGGGCAACTGGCATACTGTATCTAATTCAAATCAGTGTCCAGAGTGACAAGAGATAGAAGCCGAGCGCTCGAACCACCACGTCGCTCCGCCCACGGTTGCAACAAAAACGGATTGGGACTCAGCCATAGAGCAGTCGAAGTGACATTGGGAGGGGCGATAGACCGAAGTACCTTCATGAATGAATTCATTCATACCGTATTCCAGGAGTGACTCAGCATCGATCCCTGATTTGGATACTTAAGAGAAAAATGTATAAGACTGCTGAAAAAATGGATTCAACTTCATCCAGACTCATGCATTGTCAAACTAAAAGGTGCTCCAATTTGGTATTTGAACGAGCCTTGTCAACGTCTGTTCCCAACAACCTTTTCTCACTCGTAGAAGTTTTTCAACGATTACTGGTTCATTTCTTTCCTGAGCATGATCTGAGTGCGTGAGCAAAGGCTATAGAAAAGAGTTTTACAACACCAATGGGGAAATGGCGACGTAAACTCAGAAGGACGAAAGTAGTTCTAAATTGGCAGCCAAAGCCCAGTCTTACAATTTTATGCACCCTTAAAGTAAACCATGTACTGTGAAGATAGAGAAGCCTGAGTACCCGGTTGGGGTAAACCCACTCAGGCATGGGGAGAACATATAAACTTCACATGGGAAGACCGCAGTTGAAATTGAACCCCGGACCTCATGCTATGAGGCCAGGACGTTAAGCAGACGAACAGCATACCAAATCGAACTCTGCACCTCGACATTGTGAGGCTGACGTGCTAACCAGTTGTCTACCGTGCTGCCCCCTTGAAAAGGTCTTCACATAAAAATGACCATGAAAATGATCATTTTTAAAATAAATACATGTGCATGTATGTGTGTATGCATTGTTGAAATGTCACTGAAAATGAAATTATTTGGAGTGTTTTTTTTGGGACAGTAATATTAAATGCATGTCAAGTAAAACACTGCAGTTTGCAGTCATACTGCAATGTTCTTGGTTGTATTTTAAAATTGGGAAAATGAAAATAAACAACTCAGAAAGTGAATTCCTATAGATTGACAGCTCTGTGAATGTGATACATTCCAACATTTCATGTTGGTGTTAGTACCTGTGCAAGTCAAGTTCCAGGTAGGGAAAGATGAGCTTCTGCTTAATAAGCTCCCAGATGACCCGGGTCATTTCGTCACCCTGCATCTCCACCACAGACCCGGCTTTGATTTTGGCAGCCATTGTTTATCCTGTAAACGCACATGTAATACAGATATTGAAACTTGGGAACTCATGTGCAAAGAATTTCAGAGTGAAACTCAATGTACAGCCAAATCTAGAAAATGTTGCACCCATAAAAAAATCATTCATAACTATGAATCTGTACGTGTGGATGAATCCAAACGCATTCCTTTCATGCATCTCAATCACTGTGTTAGTGCTAAAGCACCAGATTCCTCCCTTGCCACCCTCCAAAATGAATATGCAAATGAGTATAAACATGTTCCAATGTTGGAATTCATGATTCTGCATGAACAGATAATCAGATTACCAACTAAATTCAGAGAATGTGAGCTGGAGACGCTTGCAAATGAAGGTGGAGTCAAGACAAATCCTGTTACGAAAGCCTGGAGTCTGACACACATAGTGGCTAAATGCACATTTTGAAGTGTCATTCTCATTGGACACAGTGGGCATGAATTTCAAGAAAGGGCGGTCTGCACCCCCAGTATCATGCCACTTCACTGAATATTTCAGGGCACATCTGCCACCTCCACTGCCCAAAATGGATGATGAATGTGGATGGTCAAGGGTTCAAATGTAATACTGATGAAATGTAATAAAGCAGGTGATGGTGAATCGTCTCCCATTTATTCTCCACACCAAAACTGACTATTTACGCAGCAAGTGACTGTTTTTCATCTTTTCACATCAAGATTCCATTTAAACTCATTAACCACAGAATATAATACAATCTATAGCACTTTTACAACAGTTGCAGCTGTAACAAAGTGCTTGACAGTTAACATAAAGCAAAATAAAACCACAACACATAACATTAAGAATGGACAGCCGTGCAAAAAACAAAACACAAAAGAGCATTATAGGTAAAGATTTCTGGTGAATGTCTCTCCCTTGTGGGTCAGTCACCACAATATTATATTTTTACAAAATCATTTACGACATATTATTCGTGTCAAGGGGTCAAATGCTGCATTTGGGCAACTGGCATACTGTATCTAATTCAAATCAGTGTCCAGAGTGACAAGAGATAGAAGCCGAGCGCTCGAACCACCACGTCGCTCCGCCCACGGTTGCAACAAAAACGGATTGGGACTCAGCCATAGAGCAGTCGAAGTGACATTGGGAGGGGCGATAGACCGAAGTACCTTCATGAATGAATTCATTCATACCGTATTCCAGGAGTGACTCAGCATCGATCCCTGATTTGGATACTTAAGAGAAAAATGTATAAGACTGCTGAAAAAATGGATTCAACTTCATCCAGACTCATGCATTGTCAAACTAAAAGGTGCTCCAATTTGGTATTTGAACGAGCCTTGTCAACGTCTGTTCCCAACAACCTTTTCTCACTCGTAGAAGTTTTTCAACGATTACTGGTTCATTTCTTTCCTGAGCATGATCTGATAATTGGAACATTCATTGGAACACTCAAAACAGGAAGTAGAGTACAATCACAAAAAGACAAGCAGTCTAAGAGCTGGGTGAAAAAAACACAAGACCAAATGCGATAAGAATCTTCACTCACACGATTAAACAATATAGAACAAAACACTTTTAATTGTCTTGGGTTGTCTATGTTCGTATATTAATTAAATAGCCACATTAGCTTCACTTGGTCTGCTTGCTTCTTGAAGAACAGAAGCCAATAATTAAAATGACGATCCCGTCCTTCGTGCTGCTTGACAGTCTACCACGAAGATAAATCTGAAAATGATGCAAATTCTTACCTTATTTTGCGGGTAAAATGGGACGAAGATAGCGGTGTGATGCCCACAATGCCGAGCTGGCGTTCCCTGCGACAGTTTGGAGGAAGGATCGTCAAACATGCGAGTCACCAGGCTTGACAAAACTTTAACCAATTAGAAAAGAGGATAAAAACTTTAAGAGCCAATCAGATGTGAGCATAAGAATGTGTGGGCGCGTCGTTTGTTCGCCTTTCGAACCAGTTCCTGCAGGGTTGAATATCAGTCGATATACGTGCATACGTACATAAATGCACAAACACATGCAATACCACAATGGGACTTGTGTAGTTATGACGGTTTGGAAAATGACGGAATTATGGATATTATTTAGCATTTTGTATTCATGTAATTATATTTGTTTACAATAATTCGATTAATAATAATAATTTAATAATAAAATAATGTTCATTATTTCATTACAGACCTGTATATTGCATATGTGTTCACTTGCTGAAAGACAATTTTGCATTTCAAACTCAGCCACAACACAATTATTTTTTAAATACTGTACGTACGACAACATTTCGAAAAGAAAACTGCACTGTATTTATCTTTACAACCACTAGATGTCAGTAACTCACTAAGCAATTGATTGAACATTTTTCTTGCTTCATGCAGCCAAGCGGACTATGAGAGACGGGCACGAAAGCGCCAGGTGTCGGTTTAATGTCTGATATAATTTGCATAAATGTCACTGTTCATCATTATTTTCCAACACTCAAGTCAACAATGATAGTGTAACACGTGGTAACCACAAACGCGCTCACTTTATAAAAGGCTACGGCCACATAATACAACACATTGATTAAATACTGTAGAACAAAGTATTTTGACATAATCCTTGTCCCCACACCACAGTCAAATTGTGCTGATTTTGCATTATTTTATACTGGAAAGTTTAAAAAGAGCTATTCTTCATTTGTTTTTGTATATTTGTTTATTTGTAACACAGAGCAATCAAGATGAGAAAATGAACTGGCAGTTCTTTGTTGTCTCCCACCTCTACTTTGAAAGAGGACCACATCATCAGGACCTTTCAGGCGTCATGTGACTTGGCATCTGTTCTCTCTTGATAACCAAGAGAGGAAGAAGGAGGGAGACTGAGAGGGGAGCCAAAGGGGAAAGGAGGGGGAGAGATAGAGAGATAGAGAGAGGGGGGGTTGAAAGAGAGAGAGAGTCCAGGGGGATGGGGGATGAGGAGGAGCTTGTCGCTATAAGATTCACTCACACATCATCAGCACCACAAAGTCACATGGAGTCCATCTATCTATTGTTTGCTGCGTCTCTACTGCTTTGTTTTTGCATGTGAAAATACGCTCATCTTTACACCCCGCTCAACTGGAAGGTGTGCATTGACTTATCCCTCACGCTTACCCTCCAGCTTGCTCTCTGTCTTGGGCTCGATTATGGTCACAGCCTCTGCGGTGTCAAGGTGGAGCCGCCACGCGTTTCTCGGATCGGTGCGCTCCTTCAGGGGCTGGGATGCGCACCGGGCACCTCCCGCTTCCTGCCGAACTTTGGGTCTGAGCAGCGGGAGGAGTGCAGCGGAGCCCCGGGGCGCCGAGTTAGAAGGACCCAGTCGACCCGGAGCAGGATGCCGGTGATGAGAGGGCTACTGGCCCCGCAGAACACCTTCCTGGACACTATCGCAACACGGTTTGATGGCACCCGTGAGTATTGATTATATTCTCTGAATACAAGTTATCTAACTTGTATTCACAAGAATGTTTTTCCTCATTACTCCAGAAGGAAAAATGCCATAGTACCTTAAAGGTTACGAATGCACAACAGTTCATCCATTCATGAGTGTTTGGCAGAATGATTCCACTGTAAATACTGCAGTGGCAGGCTACTTTGACAAAGAAACATGCAAGTTAAGGTTTTCTAAGGTTGTGCTGAAAATAACGCTTTATGTTTCCAGAGAGGTTTTGGAGTTTTTGTTGGTATTTTATTTTGCCTTTCGCAAGAGTAGTTTGTGGACAGAAGAAATCAGTATTCCCTGTGTGTTCAGGCACATGCTAGGCAGGTGGGCGGGTGTGAGATGCTTATATAGCATTTGGGCTCTATTCTTCTGTCCATTCACACTTGATATTTATGGAACTTGTGCAAATGCTCAAGATAATGGCCACCTTGTCTTTTCATACTTAGCCATTCACTTTACTGGACAATCATTTAAGCAAATCCGGGATTGAACAAGACAGACACCTTTGTTTGTACGCTCCAGTTTGTATGCAGGGTCCATGAGGCATGCTTG
Organism: Hippocampus bargibanti; assembly: GCF_051943395.1. Taxonomy (NCBI): domain Eukaryota; kingdom Metazoa; phylum Chordata; class Actinopteri; order Syngnathiformes; family Syngnathidae; genus Hippocampus; species Hippocampus bargibanti. The sequence goes on from NC_142741.1 coordinate 15,666,542, forward strand.
GATTAATTTCATGAGGAGGAAGACCATCATAGAAATTTGGATAAGAAATGACAGCAGGGTGAAGCATGGCCTTTAAATCAGAATCGATACGCAATGAAAACATTCCACATTTTACTTCAAGCAAGTGCACATTAAGATATGTATATAAAAATCTAAAGTGTCTCACACAGTACATACACAATGAGTCACAATTGTGTATGGAGTTCCTCTGGGATTTTTTTATTTATAAATCTAACCGTTGTAGAAAGAAAGACACGTGGTTGAGCAGAATGTACCATTCCTTTTGTCCACGCACGTATATATTCGAAGCCATGTTAATGACTGTGCACAACAGTGCCCCACAATCCATCTAAAGTACGAATCACTACACAATGACGAGTTTCTCAGGGAACTTTTTTTGAGGTCCATGTTTGAAAGGGATTGAACAATTGCACAAAGAAAACCTGACATTTTCCTCCATTGTCGTCATGTTCTGTTGGCAGCCTTGTGTGTCAGTCAGTACTTTTGTTCTCTTCACTCAAATTGCGTACTTTGACAGCAAGCTAAGTGTCAACCTCACATGTTTCTTTGGACATGCTCATCACTTCACTTGAATTATCAAATGATAAAGACAGTTCTTCATCTTGTTGTCTCCAATATAATGGTGTCATCTGCATGGGACTAAAAAAACAAAAGAACAGTGAAGCAATGAGTCCACCCACTGCCTGCACCACACACACACACACACACACACACACACACACACACACACACACACACACGCACGCACACGCACACACACACACACACACACACACACACACACACGCATGCGCACACACACACACACACACAAACACACGCACACACACACACATGCGCACGCACACACACACACACACGCACACACACACACGCACACACACACACACACACACACACACGCACACACGCACACACATACACACACACACACACACACACACACACACACACACACACACACACACACACACACACACACACACACACACACACACACAAACAAACCAAGCTGGAGAGGCGGGTGGTGCAGGACCATGTCTTTGTGTCTCAAGCACTGGCTGTGTGGATCAGCACCCGTCACGTCAAGATGTGGCTTAGCTCTCCTCTAGTGGCTCTACCCCGGCCAGTACGCTAATAATTACCAATCTCCTGCAGTACCATGTACAGCTATTGTAATTAACTGCACAGATGTCAAGAATCCATTGTGGCCCATTCTTGGCTGTCAGGTGGTGCGGGGGATGCGGGATATGAGGAGGGTGGTGGTGCTGATTGTGGGGGGCAGGGGGCTTGCTGCACTCGCCATGGTTCGTGGAAGAGGGGCTGTTACATTATGTATCACATTGCCATGTGGTTGTAAATGATGTGACATTACTTCCTGATTTTTTTTGCTGGGAAGGTGATATTTGACTGAAATTCAGCATCAAAATGATAATTAATAAGATAAGATAAGATCGCCTTTATTTTTCTCATCATGGGGAAATTCCCAATACATAGCTGCAAAGTTATGAAATAAAGAAGCACAAGAACAAAAAATAGGAGCTGCTGCAAAGGCAGCGACTCTCGCGACGCCATCTTGAAATCAAAGACACAAAGGGTCATTGAATCTTAACCACTTTTCTGCATCCTGTTTTTTGTATGAAGCAGTTCTAAGTGAATGAGGGGAGGATTGAATAGTCCTTTCACCATTTGCTCAAGGATGTAATCCTGAAAATGTGCACGTCTGGTAAAAATGGTGACACTATTAAGCCATTTTAAGTGTAACACCACTATTAACCACAAGACGGCAGACATTGCTCACCAGCATCTCCAATCTTGAGGCGGTAATTCAAAGAAGAAGAGAATGTCATAGCGCAGGGATCGGGAACTTTTTTGACTAAGAGAGCCATAAAAGTAAAATATTTAGAAATGTTTTTCAGCGAGAGCCACACGCACGCGCGCGCGCACATACAAACGCTCGCGTGCGCGCGCACACGCACGCGCGGACACTTTTCAACAAAATATCAGAATTCATTATTTAAAATAACTGTGATAGTACTCACCGTTAGCATGAATGGTTTTCCGTTCCTCGTGTTTGGTAAAATTCCAGGAAAACGATCGGAATGAAATTCAATTTGCCGGTCAAGAGGCGAAGTTACTGCTAGCTCGCCTGCACACGGCTCATAAGCTTCCACACTTGCTATCTGCAATATACTTCTCGCAGAAGTATGTCGATGCTAACGTTAACATGGGGCTTGTTAAAATGTCACTGACATTCGACTGTTTCATCGATGGTATTGTTTCATTGCAAATTAGAATCAGAACATTTTCTCTCCTCGCCGTCTTGCTGGAGCTCAAACACTTTGAAAATATTTCAAAAGGAACAGGCCGAGATTCCCCCGTGCACGCCCGCATTCGGTGATCGAAAGCCGGCTTGAAGACCTCCGCAGACGCCCGCTGTCACACTTCCAGGGAGGCTGCGTCACCCCCCAGCTCACTCCCACCCGATGCGGTTCCCCGCACACACACCGTGTATTCACGCTGAAGTGCACTCGTTGGGCTCAGTTAAAGGGGCGTTTACCCGTTTCAACATGACGGCCACTATCATCCAATCAACATGGCGCTTTCGGCCATTCTAGGTCAGTGTCATCCAATCAAAATTGCTCTTTCCGCCAACTGCAGCCCCAACGGGAAAAATGAACGGCGAAAAAAAAACGACGAAACGAAAAAGTAAATACATATTTTAGTTTTATCGGCGAGCAATATGCAATCATCAAAAGAGCCATATATGGCTCGCGAGCCATAGGTTCCCGACCCCTGTCATAGCGTCTACATAGCCTTGTCAGTTTCTTTAAAGTGCATGAGAATTTAATAAATGAACATCCTGCCAAAACATGGATTTCAGTTGTTTCTCAGAAAACAATTTTAGCTTGTGCAAAAAAAGTTAATAACGATAGGTGATGCTTTAAATCAAACCCTCCTGCTGTGTGCCATAAGTAAATAAAGATAGTTCATTCAGCTGGAGATTATTGAAGCTCTTACATTGAATTCTTACTGGCGTTATACACTAAAAGTCTGGTGCGATGTAGTTGCCTTACAGTGGGGAACCAAACAACCAAGCCCAACTTTATTATTGCACGTTCATGCATTGTGATCTCATAGGACCTATACTGTGATCATATAGGACATATATGATCACAGTCACTGTGACCTATTTTATAGGTTTATGAGTCCAACAATTAATTTTGAGATCTCAATGCCACATTTTGGGATGTCATATTTTTGGGATATATTTATATTTATATATAATATTTATATATATATATATTTATATATATATAATATATATTTATATTTATATTTCATATATATATATATATGAAATAATTATAATTATATATATATAAAAATTATATATATATTATATATATAAAAATTATATGTCCAAAAAATATGTCCAAAATTATATATATATATATATATATATATATATATATATATATATATATATATATATATATATATATATATATATATATATATATATATATATATATATATATATATATAAATTTTATATATATATATATATATATATATATATATATATATATATATATATATATATATATATATATATATATATCCCAAAAATATGACATCCCAAAATGTGGCATTGAGATCTCAAAATTAATTGTTGGACTCATAAACCTATAAAATAGGTCACAGTGACTGTGATCATATATGTCCTATATGATCACAGTATAGGTCCTATGAGAACGTGCATGAACGTGCAATAATAAAGTTGGGCTTGGTTGTTTGGTTCCCCACTGTAAGGCAACTACATCGCACCAGACTTTTAGTGTATAACGCCAGTAAGAATTCAATGTAAGAGCTTCAATAATCTCCAGCTGAATGAACTATCTTTATTTACTTATGGCACACAGCAGGAGGGTTTGATTTAAAGCATCACCTATCGTTATTAACTTTTTTTGCACAAGCTAAAATTGTTTTCTGAGAAACAACTGAAATCCATGTTTTGGCAGGATGTTCATTGCAAAATAGTCTAGGAATAATTACAATTCATACAAATATATATATATATATATATATATATATATATATATATATATATATATATATATATATATATATATATATATATATATATATATATATTTCATATATTTGGGATGTCAGATGAACATTTCTGAGTAAATTGTGAATATGTGTGTGTGTGTGTGTGTGTGTGTGTGTGTGCGTGCGTGCGTGCGTGCGTGCGTGTGTGTGTGTGTGTGTGTGTGTGTGTGTGTGTGTGTGTGTGTGTATGTATGTGTGTGTGTGTGTGTGAGACAAGAAAAAGTCCAGAAAAAGATATTCAAGTCAAAACAATTATCACTCACTGCATAGAACAGAGAACTAACAGGATCAGTGCATGATAAGTATCAATTAACAGAGGTGAGCAAATAGCCTGCAAACACTCCAAGCTGTTGGCTCAATTTACTAACACGTAGTAAACTATCAAGAAAAGTGGTACCTTTGGAATTGGGAGACTCGTGCCATTGTATAGACGACCATTTGTAATTATTCCTAGACTATTTTGCAATGACTGTGTTGGATATTGGCACTATGCGTAGTGTCTCGATGTGTTGGCCTTTGGAACATTCTCCACCTTTTTGGCCCACTCTGAAAAAGAAGAAAAAATGCAAGAGAACAAATGAGATACTATGAATAAGGACTAAACTTGATCAAATCCAAAAAACGTTTTGTCATTACAATCAAAATACTGTGAAAATACATGCAGTCCCGGGCAGACAACTCTGAAAAGTTGCCTGCCCGGCCATAAACTTCCTTGCTCCCTTGCTTAATTTATAGTAAATATCCCTTGCCCAAGATTTTGCTCCAGTTGTCGTTAGCCGTCATGGTGCACAATGCAATGTTTGTATTGTGCTGTCTGCTAAAAGCCACGTGGACTAATCTTTCTAAGCCGCCTTCAAAACTCTCAAGTACATTTTTCAGTCACTGTGTAGTCCGAAGCACGAAACAGGCTTCTGATTGGCTGCCGGTGCCGAGTATGCAAATTGGCATTTGCATACTCGGCACCGGCAGCCAATAAGAAGCCTGTTTGACAATTTGCATACTCAAAGTCTACAGCATGGTGGAAGGGTCACTGGAACAAAACATTATCGCTTCTGTCTTCGTTTCATTGAATTTCAATAAATGTAGTGTTGTCCAGGTTTAAATTTCCTCCAGGCAGGGTAAAAGTGGCCTTAATGACAAGGCATCTATTTTACTCAGTGGACATAGGTCTGACAATCATCTGCAAAGCAGTGGAAGGAAATACACATTACAATTGTTAATTTCTATTTGAACCCATTTGTATCCGATTACATATTCAAGAAATGTCTTCTAAATCAGTAAAATATTTTCAGCCTGTAGTATATATCTGAGCCCATAACCCAGTATCCCCATAAATAGGACGGGACAGCGACGGCTAGAGCGCTGTTGGGTCGTGTGCTTCCGCCGAAGATCCAAAGACCACTCCGCCAGATCCGAAGATCACTCCGCCAGCCGTGGTGGGTGTGTATCGCGAAAAGTAGTGCGTAATTACAGGTTTAATTTTCATAAATTTGATGTTCGTAAACCGAAAAGTTCGTAAGGTAAGGTGTTCGTAAGCTGAGGTCTCACTGTATGCCCAAATGTGTGCAGTGCTTTTAACATACTTCTATGGTAATTTCTCTATTTCTTGCTCCAGTAAAAAAAACATCTGAATAGCAGTATAGAAATTGAAGAGACACTGATGCAGTTTTTAGTCACTGATTTGACGTTTGATTGGATGTGTTTTAACACAAAATGCTGTCTGGCAAATAGAAAATGTGTGAAATGGATACCGGCTCACTGTGTGTTCTTAGCATAATGATCCTATTAGTAGATTCACATGGATTCTCGTGAACATTGATATTTTGTATGTGGTAACACGTGAGAGTGAGTCCTTTTGGGAAGCAAGAGCATGGAAAAGTATTTCTGAGAAACAATGTAAATATGCCTTAATCAATGTTCATTTGCCTTTGTTGCTGCTCCGTTCTTTCCATGGGCAGCGGCAGCAGCTGGGTGGGACTGCGGCAGTCAATTGCTCCGATTAATTGAGTGGGCCTTGACTTGGTGCTTAATCAAGTTAGAGCCTAAGTGCCCTGCACATCATATTGTCATGTTCAGAGCGTTCACAGTCTTTCAACCGCATATGCAAAACTTGGATGAAATGCATTATTCTCCCTTTTCAAAAAACTATGATTGAATGGCATTCAACACCTGCATGAGTCAACTCTCATAAAGAGTCCCAGAATCATCTTCATAAATAAAAAAATCATAAAATTACAATCATTGAAAACAAATTTCTATGTTCCATAGTGTGAGGGTATTCTAAACTGACTCAAATAACTTCTACAAAGATCTTTTAAAAGCCACTTCCACAGTAAGCCACAATGAAAGGCCAGAATGAGTTGATGATATTTGGTGAATGTCTCCCGATATTTAATGTGAATAATTTTACAGTGAATGTAGTAAGTAATTTTACAGTGAATGTAGCTTGAATGTACCACAAAAACAGTTTTGTGTGTGTGTGTGTGTGTGTGTGTGTGTGTGTGTGTGTGTGTGTGTGTGTGTGTGTGTGTGTGTGTGTGCGTGTGTGTGTGTGTGTGTGTGTGTGTGCGTGTATGCGTGCGTGTGTGTGTGTGTGTGTGAATATTGCGAATAGGTGCAATAATAAATAACAGATAATTCAGGTTTAAATCGTATGTTCACCATTTGCCGTTGCATTTGGTAGCAAATTATGGGGGTCACTGTAATGGTCTCATTTGGTAAATTAATTATTCGCCCGTGTCAGACATCTGCAGGTTGAGGATCACAGTTCATTTTCCAAATCACACCATTGTAAGTGGGCTTGTCATGAATTCTAATCAGATGAATATTCACATTCTGTCCCAATTAGCAGTGTGGAGGTCATCGTATGTTCAACAAAATATCCATATTCTCGACCAGTTTTACTTTTTTGAAGGGCGGCAGGTTTAAAAGAGGTGTCGACAACCTTTTTGAAGTGGAGGGCTACGACTTGGATGATGATTCCTGTGCAGATTGGATTAGACGTGTCCAAATTAAGCTATTTATGTGGCACCACATTGGAGATGACAGATTTAAGGTACAACAAGTGTCACTGACCAAACAACATGAGCGATAAGCAGAAGCAGTGTTATCGTTATATCTGCTTGAGCCAGAAGCTGTAAACACACAAAGTCTCAAGGCAAAGATTTACCTGAGGGGTTATCTTGCTTGAAAACGAAACCATTGAGTCAAATCCACAAGCAAGCATATACACAAATTATTTACACACACACACACACACACACAGACACACACACGCACACACGCACACACACACACACACGCACGCACACACGCACGCACGCACATATATATATATATATATATATATATATATATATGCTTGGAATGGATTGAATTTGATTGTATTTACCTCGTCTTGCAGTGGAGAAATTTCACAGCGGCAAAGGGATGAAAGGAAGAAGAAAGGAAAGAAAGAAGTACAAAAACAAAATACAGGAGTTGCTGGAAAGGCAGCCACTCTCGCAGCGCCATCTTGAAGTCAAAAGAAGAAAAAAATAAATGAATAACAAATAATATGACAACACAAAGACACAGAGAGTCATTCATTCTTAAGTACTTTCTGTAACCTCTTTGTTACATGAAGCAGCATCTGGAGAGAATATATATATATATATAGGTATGCATCATTCTTTCCATCCACCATTTTCTTTTGCGATTATCCTTACGAGGGTCACAGGCACACAAGAGTCTGCCTCAGGGGCAACAGGCGGGGACATCCATAACTGGTCAGTAGCCAATCGCAGGGTACACCGAGACGAACAACAATTGACACTCACAATCACACAAAGGGACACTTTACAGCGGGGGTCGGGAACCTTTTTGACTAAGAGAGCCATAAAAGTAAAATATTTAGAAATGTTTTTCAGCGAGAGCCACACGCACGCGCACATACAAACGCTTGCGTGCGCGCGCACACACACACACACACACACACACACACACACACACACACACACACACGGCCACTTTTCAACAAAATATCAGAATGTATTATTTAAAAAAACTTTGTGATAGTACTCACCGTTAACATGGATGGTTTTCCGTTCCCCGTGTTTGGTAAAAATCCAGGAAAACGATCGGAATGAAATTCAATTTGCCGGTCCAGAGGCGAAGTTACTGCTAGCTAGCCTGCACACGGCTCATAAGCTTCCACACTTGCTATCTGCAATCTACTACGTTAACATGGGGCTTGTTAAAATGTCACTGACATTCGACTGTTTCATCGATGGTATTGTTTCATTGCAAATTAGAATCAGAACATTTTCTCTCCTCTAATGCTCCGGTGCTTTCACGCTGAAGTGCTCTAGTTATTCGTGAAGTGCACTAGTTGGGCGTTTACCTGTTTCAACATGACGGCCACTATCATCCAATCAACATGCCGCTTTCTGCCATTCTAGGTCAGTGTCCTCGAATCAAAATGGCGCTTTCCGCCAACTGCAGCCCCAACGGGAAATGAGCGACGAAAAAAACCACAATATGTATTATAATATGTAATATTTATCGGCGAGCCATATGCAATCATCAAAAGAGCCATATATGGCTCGCGAGCCATAGGTTCCCGACCCCTGCTTTACAGTGTTCCATTAACCATGCATCCATGCATGTTTTTGGAATGCGGGAGGAAAACCACAGAGGCATGGAGGCAACATGCAAATTCCACACAGAAAGACGAAACTATGAGGTAGACATACTGTCACGGCACTCGAGGCTTGAGGGCAGGGCTCGAGTGACGAAAGGAAAGCGGGGAGGTTGGATCCAAAATACACGGCGAGACAGATACTCGTGAACAAAAAGTCTTTACTGAGGCACGCATGCAAAAATAACAACAGGGAGAGGTAAGTGAGAGATTGGAGACGGCAGACATGACGGCATGGAAGTAGTAATTGTGGCTTTCAGAATACTCCGACAAAGATTGTATTGCGCGATCGGTAAATATAGTCAGAAGGCACAATCAAGGGAATGACAACCAGCTGTGGGAACCCAGGTGCGTGATGATGGGAGGGGCCGTCTCCATGGAGCAGCGAAGGAGGTGACAGGAGGGGCGGGGCGCGCTCCGGGCGGCGACGAGATGTGACAGTGCCCCCCCCTCAACGGACGCCTCTTGGCGGCCCATCAGGTTTGGAAGGGTGAGCCGCATGGAACGCCCGGATGAGAGACGGGTCGAGGATCCAGGCACGTGGGACCCACTGTCGTTCCTCCGGTCCATAGCCATCCCAGTCGACCAGGTACTGCACTCCTCTGCCCATGCGCCTGGAGTCCAGTATCTCCTGCACGGTGTAGACCGGTCCGCCGGCCAACATCCGGGGGGGAGGTGGGGGGGTGGGCGTGGGGGCTAAGGAGCTGGTTTCCACTGGCTTGAGGAGGGAAACGTGGAATACGGGGTGGATCCTCATGGTGGGTGGCAGCCGGAGCCTCACCGAGACCGGGCTGAGGATGGCCTCGATGGGGAAGGGACCTGTGAAGCGTGGGCCCAGCTTGGCTGAAGACCCTGCCAGCCGAAGGTCCCTCGTGGACAGCCACACCTCCTGCCCGACCTGGTAGCTGGGTGCCTGTCTCCGATGACGATCCGCCAGCCGCTGGTTCCGGGATGCGGTGCGTGTCAGGGCGTCCCTGGTCTCCTTCCAGACTCGGTGGGCCCGTCTGAGGTGATGTTCAATAGACGGGACCTCCACCTGGCCCTCCTGGGTGGGAAACAAGGGAGGCTGATAGCCACAGGCGGACATGAATGGGGACCGACCTGTGGCTGCGGAGACCAGGGAGTTGTGGGTGTACTCCACCCAGGGTAGATGCAGGGCCCACGACGCCGGGTTGTGGAGGCACACACACCGGAGCGTCGCCTCCAGGTCCTGGTTCTTCCTCTCCGTCTGTCCGTTGGTCTGGGGATGGTATCCAGACGACAGGCTCGCCGACGCCCCTAGGGACCGACAGAAACGTTTCCATACCTTGGACACGAACTGCGGTCCCCTGTCCGACACGATGTCCGTCGGAATCCCGTGGAGACGGATGACGTGGTTAACCAGGAGTTGAGCCGTCTCGATGGCGGACGGCAACCTGGTTAACGGGACGAAGTGGGCCGACTTAGAGAATCGGTCCACTACGGTGAGGACGACCGTCTTGCCACGGGAGGGGGGGAGGCCTGTCACGAAGTCGACGGAGATGTGGGACCAGGGTCTGGACGGCACCGGTAGCGGCTGGAGGAGTCCTGCCGGGGGCTGGTGGGAGGCTTTCCCACGGGCGCAGGTCGGGCAGGCCTTTACAAAGAGGTTGATGTCCATCCTGAACCCCGGCCACCAGAACCGTTGGGCGATGAGTTTGATCGTCCTGTTGACCCCCGGGTGACAGGCTATCTTGGAGCTGTGCCCCCAAACGAGCAACTCCATGCGAAGAGGGGGGGGGGGGCGAACAGGCGATCCTTAGGACAGCCCCTGGGAATGGGGGTCGTCCCCTGGGCTTGCCGAACTTTTCTCTCAACCTCCCACCGCTGGGCCGGCAGGATGTTGGTGGTGGTCTCCTCCCTTTCTGCCGGCTCATGGATGCGGGATAGGGCATCGGGCTTGGTGTTCTGTGACCCTGGGCAGTAGGTGAGAGAAAAGTTAAAACGGGTGAGGAAGAGTGACCATCGGGCCTGACGTGAGTTTAGTCTCTTGGCCGACCGGATGGCCGCCAGGTTCTTATGGTCGGTGTAGAGGGTGAAGGGGTGTTTCGCTCCCTCAGGCCAGTGTCTCCATTCCTGCAGGGCCAGGACGACCGCCAGCAGTTCCCGGTTGCCGACGTCGTAGTTGGCCTCGGCGGGGCTGAGCCGGCGGAAGAAGAAGGCGCATGGGCGTAGCTTCTGGTCCGTGGGAGAGCGCTGGGACAGGACGGCCCCTACTCCAGACTCGGATGCGTCAACCTCGACCGTGAACGGGAGATCCGGGTCGGGATGACGCAGAACAGGGGGATTGGTGAAGGCCAGAGGAAGGCGGTTGAATGCCCCCTCAGCGTCGGGCGTCCACCTGAAGGGAATCTTGGAGGATGTGAGGTTAGTGAGGGGGAGTGCCTTCTCACTATACCCGCGAATGAAGCGGCGGTATACGTTGGCAAACCCCAAAAACCGCTGGAGCTGTTTGCGCGTCTTCGGGATCGGCCATTCCACCACCGCTTTAGTCTTAGTGGGGTCGGCCCTGAGCTGCCCCTGCTCCACGACAAAACCTAGGAAGGACAGAGAGCGGACATGGAACTCGCACTTCTCTGCCTTCACATAGAGCCGGTTTTGCAGGAGCCGCGCCAGGACCCGTCGGACGTGTTACCGGTGCTAATCTGCGGAACGAGAGAAAATGAGAATATCGTCAAGATAAACAAAAACAAAAACATTGAGGAAGTCCCTGAGCACATCATTGATTAAATTCTGGAAGACGGCGGGCGCGTTCGTGAGTCCGAACGGCATCACCAGATACTCAAAATGTCCTAATGGTGTTTTAAATGCAGTTTTCCATTCATCCCCCTCCCGGATGCGGACCAAATGGTACGCACTGCGGAGGTCTAATTTGGAAAAAATGGTAGCTGATTGAAGGGGCGTGAAGGCTGAGTCCATGAGGGGGATTTGTTCCAGATGGTGATGTCGTTCAGACTCCGGTAGTCGACACACGGACGCAGGGTTCCATCCTTCTTGTCGATAAAGAAGAACCCTGTGCCCAGCGGAGACCATGACGGTCGGATGAGTCCCGCCGCGAGGGAGGAGTCTATGTAAGTGCTCAGGGCTTCCCGTTCTGGTTGTGAGATGTGGAAAAGTCTGGAGTCCGGTAATGGAATCCCCGGCTGCAAGTCGATAGCACAGTCATACGGTCGGTGAGGCGGCAGGGATTGGGCGTGGTCTTTGATGAACACCTCCCGCAGGTCGTGGTAGCAATGTGGCACGCCCTTGAGGCAGATGGCCTCGGGCGGGCCACCGCGGGAGGGGTCTCGCCCTGCCGTAGCCGACCGCAGGCAGTTGGCGTAGCAGTAGGGGCTCTAGCCCTGAATGGTGGGCCCCTCCCGGGAGATGGACGGGTCGTGGGTATTGAGCCAGGGGAGACCCAATACCAACGGCGCATTCCGGGAGGGCATAACTAAAAATTGGCGGTGTTCGACGTGATTCCCCGCTACCCGGAGTTTTAGCGGGGCAGTGAGGTGGGTGACTCGGGCTAACAGTCTGCCGTCCAGGTTGACGATCTCCTTTGGGGGGTGGAGATCAATCAGCTGGCAGCCCAACGAGTCCGCCAGCTGGGGATCAATGATGCACCCTTCGGCCCCCGAGTCCACTAGGGCCCGCACGGTTTGGGAGCTGGACGGGCCGATTAATTCGCTGTCCAGCTCCAACCGCGTAACGGGGGTCGTGGATTTGACCTCCAGAGGTCGCTGTGGTCGCCGTTTCGACGGGAACTTGCGTGGACTTGAGGTCTTCGGCTGGGGGCCTTGGGTGCGACGAGCCCCGGGATAGTGTGGTCATTCCCCCCCCTATGATCATGGGTTCGGGGGATTCCTCCAGGCGCCGCACACGCTCGCTGCCGGGTGTGGTAGACCTGGACCGGCTTCGGGGCTCGTCGAGCCGCCGGCCGCGCTGCTCCCTCTGTCGCTCCCGAAGACGGTGATCCAGGCCGATGACTATGGCGACCAGGTCGTCGAAGGTGGGTCCAACGTCGCGGGTAGCCAACTCATCCTTGAGATCGGCGTTCAATCCGCGACGAAACACCCCCCCTCAGCGCTCGGTCGCCGTAGCCGCTGCCAGCGGCCTGGATGCGGAAGTCGACGGAGTATTCCGCGGCTGAACGGGCCCCTTGGACGCAGTCCAGTAGTCTCCCCTCAGCTTCGGACTCCGTCACGGGATGATGGAAAACCCGGCGTAACTCGGCGACGAAGTCCGGGTACGAGGTGCGCAGCTCCGGTCGGGACTCTCGGATGGCCAGCACCCATTTCTCGGCTTCTCCCGTGGGCAGGCTGGTGATGAAGGCTACCTTCGCCTCATCGCTAACGCAGGCGTATGGATGTTGATCAAACACGAGCGTGCACTGCATTAAAAACTGAGCGCAGCGCCCGGTTTCGCCTGCGTGGCGTGAGGGAAGCGGTAGTTGAAGAGCGTGCCTACTCACGGGTGGGGGAGACTTGGTTGTGAGGGCGGAAATGCGTGCCTCAGCCGCCTCGAAGCGTTGAGCCACCATGGTGGTAATTTGGCTGACTTCCGTGATGGCACGGGCCAGCTGGCTCGAACGCTCCGCTTGCACGGTCAGGGCGGCGAGGAATCTGTCTTCGCCGGCGGGATCCATGGGTGGTCGGAGTATTATGTCACAGCACTCGAGGCTTGAGGGCAGGGCTCGAGTGACGAAAGGAAAGTGGGGAAGTTGGATCCAAAATACACGGCGAGACAGATACTCGTGAACAAAAAGTCTTTACTGAGGCACGCATGCAAAAATAGCAACAGGGAGAGGTAAGTGAGAGATCGGAGACGGCAGACCTGACGGCATGGAAGTAGTAATTGTGGCTTTCAGAATACTCCGACAAAGACGGTATTGCGCGATTGGTAAATATAGTCAGAAGGCACAATCAAGGGAATGACAACCAGCTGTGGGAACCCAGGTGGGTGATGATGGGAGGGGCCGTCTCCATGGAGCAGCGGAGGAGGTGACAGGAGGGGCGGGGCGCGCTCCAGGCGGCGACGAGATGTGACACATACAAATCAGTCAACCACTGTGTTCCTTGACCTTATTATTTATGATAAATACCATAAAATAAACATGCCTATAGTGTATTACAGTTATATTACTTCATCATGGATTTCGCATCACTTGGAACTTAACCCCAACAGAGGGTGGCTTACTGTATAAACCCCTCGTGAATGTATTCAAATATGTTCCATGTGATCATGTCTGTGCAAAAATGATTCATTTTTGCACAGACATTTTTCTCATCATGCAGGATACATTGCAATCTGAAGTGGGCAGATGGAGCATTTGATGCCCCCGAAGGTTGTCTTTGAGGTTTAGTGAAATAAGAAACAGCCACACATGGCCCAAGTGTACACATATATATATATAATATGGATGTAAAGCCTTCTTATATTGTAGCCATAGGCTTGAAAGATGCAAATGGATGGATGAACATGACATCTGACAGCTCTGTGCATGTTTCATGACGGTGTCAAATTTCTACGTTCTTGTCTAGCTGCATGATTCAAATACATAAACAGTATTAAAAAGGTTGCTTTTAAAAAGTGCATTTTTTTACCCCGTGACAGTTCGTCACCAACTCGAACTTTCTCCCAGATGTAAGCTTCTGCATCCAGCACTGCTCTCGTTATTTATTTTGCATTTTCACCGATAAAGGCAGCTCGTCTGCTCCTGGGTCCTAATTCCGCTCTTCACATTACAGGAACGGTAATAATTTTAAGATGTTAAAGTCGCAACTTTACCAATGGATAACACAATCTTTGTCTTAATATTGTTATACTCATCATTTATAAAGAAGAATAAAACTGCTTAGAAGCTATTTTTAACTTTCTTGAAATATTTTTTCTTATTGTATTTTTGTGTGGCCCTAAACCTAAAGCATCTTAGTATGCCTCATCCAGAGTAGTCGGATCATCCAAGATATTTGTTCATGTCTGCAATGATAATGATGATGCAGAACTGAAATTAAATTGACATTTGACTACATCCCTCAATCATGTCTGTGTAAGCTCTCAGTCGTACAGGAGTGGTCCATCGATGAGAAGGTTTCTTCAGCCGTCATCTGTACAAATGTGAAGGTTTCGGACGTTTCGCCTCCTATCCAAGAGGCTTCGTCAGCGAACTAAAGTCTGACTGGTCGTATCGGCCCTATTTATATATCCCTAATGTCCAGACATGGTGGCGCCGGACACAGCTATGATAGGTCTCTACTCTCAGGTTGGGGGGGGCAGAGGACCCCTCCCTGTGGCCCCACTGATTGTTCCTACATTCCTGACTAACGACTGGCCTATTACCCCCACTCCCACCGGTATCACCTCATCAGCATTACGAATGTTGCCTAACCTGTTTTGCCTAAGCAGGCTATTGTATGAACGATCCAAATTGAACCTCACCCCACCAGACCGGTTTAATGAAGGATTTTGTTGTTTTATAAGAATCGTATCGATAATAGTGCATCCAAAAGATAGGCTACCAAATGAAAAACAAAGTAATGTAGTTTATTCCATACATTGTAAGAATGAAAATTGTAAAGAGCAGTACATTGGGGAGACTCAACAAATTCTCAAAAAAAGACTTTATCAACATCGCAGGGATAATACAAGTGGACCTCAATCGGCAGTACATTTGCACCTAAAAGCTAGCAACCACTCATTTGACGACAATGAGGTTAAAATCTTAGCAAAAGAACATAGATGATTTGAAAGGGGGGTAAAAAAAGCGATTCTCATCCCTCAATCATGTGACTGAAGAGAGTTGAAGGTTGCTTGCAGGGCACTTAAAGTCAATTCTCTCAGCCAACCTACCAGTTGAACTAAGTCACTGCCAAGTGACCCAGACGAGAAGTGCCAGCCAGTGCCACTGTCCCTTCCACCACCATCTAAAGAAGTCGAAACACTGCAGTGTGTGGCCATTTGTTGTATGTGTTTGCATAGAGCACAGGTGTCAAAGTCAAGGCCCGCGGGCCAAATCCGGCCCGCCACATCATTTTTTTTCGGCCCGCAAAAGCAAATCAAACTTGTTAAATTCCATGATGATTGCTAAAATCGGAGCCAAAATTTCATATTTTTGGATGTCAACCACAATAAAAATCATTATTCTTGACTTCAGATTTGAAAACGAGTTATTCATTAATTTGCTCCCCAAATTCATAACGGCCCTCGAGGGGAAACCATAACAACAATGTGGCCCGCGGCAAAAAATGACTTTGACACCCCTGGCATAGAGCATCTTTGCATTCAATGAAGGCAGTGTACACCCTTGCATGTATTTGTTTTGGGAATGGCAGATGAGCCTTTTATGGTGTCATTAGCTGTACCATGACTCTCCACTTGCTAATCTCTTCCTGCTTTTGTTTAATTGCTGCAAATATTGACTTCACCAGCATGGTGACTGAGCAATGCTAAAACACTGCATGCACCTGTTAATGGACCACACAAACTGACACCTTTTCTGGGCATTAAAGTGCAAATTCAAATCTGTTGTTTATGTGCTTTGTGGGGTTTGGATTATTTGAAGACACGGCAAAACGAACAAAAGCCTTTTGTTGTCATGCATTATGCATACATGCTGCTCAATGTTGATTTAATTGATTTAATAGAAATGTTCAACAAGCTTCCATATGCAACTGGAAAATGCATTTTGGTTCTGTAAGGGCTCAGGTAAGATGCTTTACTTACATAAACAGTGTATTTGAAAGAATAGCCGTTGTTGGTTCAGTATTATTCTATACTGCCGTAGGCATGTGTGTCAAACTCATTTTTGTGGGTACCCTCAAAGTTGGGATGGTCCCTCTCAGAGGGTGGTTATTGGATTAGTCTTTATTAGTCTCACATTTGAGAAATGTAAATTTCTCATTACATTACATTACATTACATTACATTACACTATGAATGTAAAAATAAACAAAATGTCAAATCACAGAATTATACTACCACACAATTGGCCCTGAAGTCAGTCGTCATGGAAAATACTGGCAACCAACATCAAGAAACTACCGGCAAGAAAATGACTAATCGCGACTTATGAGCTTCCAATTAGTTGTCAATTATTTGTCAAACACTTTTTGGGCCCACCCCTTATGTGTTCGTCATATCTATATATACACATGTATACAGGATATAATATACAATATCACATTTTGACTGATGTTATAGTAGGACACTCCCCTAATCTGTTAGCCGGCAGAGTAGGATTGCATCCCACTTGGTGACTGTGTCGGTTGTTTGTCTCTACAGGCAACCCCTGCGAAATGTCAGTACTTTGCAATATTTTTACAATTTTGTTCCACTTCTATTGAAAAAAAACTGTGATTTTCTTCATCATATGAATTTATCTCTTGAACTTAATTTTCATCTGGAAAATTATCAAACCTGTCTGAAATGTATAGATGTGTTTTAAATGGGAAAAAAACAATACATCAATCAGGAAAATAAACAAAAGATGGAATACCAGATACTTATATTATTTAAAGCTTGGGCACTAAAGTTTGAAGGTGCATGACTTTGAAAAAAACCCAATAATTTAGTCAAAATGCACAACTGCCAAAGTAAATTTGTAGACCTATTCGCGTCCTATTACTTTTATACTTATCATATCCGCCCGGCAATATTAGCTTTTGCAATCAATTTCTTCAAGCTTATTTATATTTCCCTTGGAGAAAAAAAAACAGACTGACAAAAACTCCATAGCTCTGCGATTTCAAATTAATTGGCTGCGTGTGTGAATGCAACCTGGTGTTATATATACGTGGATTTGAGTGAATGTATGTGTGCGTGTTTTTGATTTGGTGGTGGCTATCAATGGTACAACTGTGGCTTCAAGCTACTGCCACGTGTTACCGCCACATCTCATCTCTTATTATAGCCTATCAGAGTCATACGGTAATGTAATTAGGGCAATTAGATGTCAGACTGATGAGGTATAGGTACTTTTATTTTCACTTTTCCGAATGTATTTCAATGCCATAATTTAATAATACTATTTTCATGCAGCAAGAAAGAAGAGTGAAAAGGCTTTATTTGTTTGAACAATTTTGCTCCGGAAATGATGATTCTGATTCTGATTCTGATTCTGAAAGAAGAAAGAAAAAGGCCTGTTGCATCCGTGACAGCTGCTCACACAGGCAGCCATGTTCCAGTCGCTGCAGTGAGAATACATTAATTTGCACTCGTGAAATGTAACCCAACATTAACAAACCAAAATGAAACAGGAGACAGTCTGCGACCGTGACTAATATTTTATGAACAGTGCAGGGGGCTGTGGCGGCAGTTCACATTAATAGTGAAGAAAGTAGCAGAGGAGACGCTTATTTGATTATGTGTTGGCATCTCAACAATTTATTAATGCTGTTGACATTTGAAAAGGAAAATGCAAAATTTCCAATCAGTGCTGCTAAGGCTAACTTGCATGTCAGATAGTGGTAAATGTCTCAACTCTATGCTTTCCACTTTTCTGTGGTGCTGAACGACAGCCTGCAAGAGTGTTGACTTTTTGTTTAGTGTGTTATGCTTCTGTTCTTATTAATAGAAAACGTGAACAAAAGACAGTGTGATCAAGCAATATTTACTCACTTGTACCAAAGTGGTGAGTTACACAGCGTTACAATTTTGTTAGATTATAATTTGGATGATTTTGGCTTGAAAAAAACTCTTTTTGTTTTAAATTTGGTGTCTCATCTGTGATTTGGGTACAGATTTGTAGAAACTGAGTGGCGGGCCGTGGCATGTCACTCCTAGGCCTTCAGTAGTGCTGTCTGAATCAATCAGCAGCAAGTGTGGTGTGATATGACTACACGTCCACAAGAGGGTGTGTTCACTAGGAAATTACTTGTGACTTTAAGAAAGTTAAGTAATACTGTAATTAAACTGTTCACTATGAACATGTGAATTGGATTGGATTGGATTGGATTGGATTGGATTGGATTGGATTGGATTGGATTGGATATGCCTTTATTAGTCTCATAGTGGAGAAATTTACATTTCACAGCAGCAAAGTGATAAAAGGAATGAGAGTAGAAAAACAAAATACATGAGCTGCTGGAAAGGCAGCCACTCCTGCGGCGCCGTCTTGAAGTCAAAAGAACAAAAAAAAAAACTAAATAACAAATAATATGACAGCATAGAGACAATATGACAAAACAAAGACACAGAGAGACATTCATTCTTCAGGACTTGCGGTACCCTCTTTGTGATGACATGAAGCAGTTCTAGATGAAAGAGGAGAGGATCAAAGCGTCTTTCCACCAGTGGATCAGGGACATCGTGGTGGAATGTGCACGTCGACTACAAGCTAAATGTTGAAAGCAAACACGCAGCTGTAGCATCCATTGACGAAAAGCGATTGTCTCACATCTCCTGTTCCACATAAATCTGCTTCAATTCCAAGCCGCAACAGTTCCACATACGCATCGGCGCTTTGCGCTGACGCTCCTTTCTTCTTATCGCGGGTTCCTCAAGCCATGCATGCATCCATCCAGCCGCAGACTGTCCAAAAGCACTGACCTTTCCGCTAAACAAAGCAAGGCTGAATTCATGATAACCTCATAAAATTGCAATAGTATTTGGTATTATTGCTAGCTTCGGAGCTGTTCAACCATAATGATGCCCATCTATTGTTGAAAAATCCGTTTTGCAAATGACTTTGACAGTATAGCTGCAACCAAATCCCTTTCTTCTCCTCCTTCAGCCATTGTGGATTGACAAAACCGCTATTAAATCAACACGACAATTTATTAGCTTATGCAGCTCGCTACCGATACAGTGTGCTAGCTCTGGCCAGTATGGTCTTACGACTAGCGGCTAGTGATACTATGATTGACTTGTGATTAACCAATCATGCGACTAGGCAATCAAAGTTTGAAAAAACTCTCACGTTTCCAGTGCCTTCCAGCGGGCCTTGAGTTTCCAACTCGAACTCTTATTGGTGAAAGCATCAGTTTAATCGACGTTGATTTTTATGCTTCAGGGCTTGCAGAAGTGATTGTGAATAGATAGATTTCTGACCCTGCTAACAAATGATGGCTGAAATGTGATTGGTTAAATGCTTAAATATGAAAACACACATCTGGAAGCAGCACATAGGGGAAAAGCAATGAAGGGAAGCTGAAAGACAATTTGGAATTATTTAATAACAATTCATGGACAAAATATAATGAACATTCGTCTTGATTCAGATATTTTTAGGCCAGCATAGAAGGCCTTGCAGGCCCACCACTGTAGAAACTCGTAGTAAGGTCGGACTGTGTCCATGTTTGAAGTCCTTCATGGTTCTAGTAGCCTGGACCAATCGGTAACTCTGTCAGTCCGTCATCATTATTTTTAATATGCTTTCTTCATTGCTAAATTACACGTAAAACATATATACAGTAAAGTCTCGTTATATCGATATCGGATATATCGATAGTCCCGGTTATATCGATACTATTTCTATGCACGCACGGAGAAAATTACATGCAAACAGGGTTGGATATATCGATAGTCCCGGTTATATCGATATTTTTTCGGACTCCC